>NC_136243.1:11160000-11197500 GCF_053564925.1 Oryzias latipes | reverse complement strand
ATTAGCCTTTCTTGGAGTAATACTTTTGCACACCTACAAAACCTGTGAGTGAATTCAAATAAGTCCAAAATGTTTTGGTGAAACATCAACTGTTGATCAATAAAGACGAACCACAAACAAAAATTATTTAATTGTCCCGATACAAAATGCTTGCCAATTTTCAGTTCTCAATGCTGTGCCTTGTTTAACAATGTCCTAAGTACTCCTTCATTTTATCAGTGTGGTATTGGTCCAAGAAAACACGACCAGAGATGTGTTCAAACAATTGCTAACTGTAGCCTTATCAGCTACAGTTTAAGATTTGCAGCAGCAAAAAGCCAAATAATAGACCAGGCATTGCTTCATTTGAGCAAAATTGTGTTGTTAAACTTGACGCAACTGATAGAAAAGTTAATAATCGCAACATTTTCCTCCCCTCACAGAAGTAATCAAAGTTCAGATGGGTGGATGGCGCACTTTTAAAGCAAAAGCGTCACACCCATCTGAAAGCACACATTAAAACAGCGTGTTGACAAGGAGGGCAGAGAAAGTGCATCTACTCCTCTGACAGCTTCACTCTCTCAAGGAAGACATCCTTCCCGTAGCCCTCAGGGGTACAAACCTGTACCACTCTTTAGTTAAAAGGATTTTGTTCAATTTTAAGCCTCAGTCTTGAAGAGAAATATATCGCCTCAACTTTGGAAACATAGAGCTTTTATTTTGAATTTGTTTCAGACGTCCAATCCCCCACGGCGCCAACCATGGGAAACGAACAGTCCAGGGATGCAGATGTTTCCACGGTAAGGTCTCATCCTGCAGCTCTGAAGTTGTGTGAACATCATGTACAGATCTGCTAACTCCTCAGTGTCTAAAACAAACTGCAGGAGTGTTTCACTTTATTTCTTCACAGAACGGCATTGCTGTTGAGAAACATGAAAACGGTTCAGCCAATGGCCTCTCTGCACACATTAAGCTCAACGGACTGGAGACAAGCGGTGTGTTTGCATGTTTTTATTGGAAGAAAACACTCAAATCTGATTATCTGTGTTGGAATATCGAGGAAAAATGCATTAAATGTTGTGTGGCATCAAAGAGAGTAGCGTTTTCCTGCATTGTCTTTCTTATCAACCTGTTTCGTGGGAAAATGCTGCACATTGTTGTGCTAAGTTTTGTTAGATGAGTCATTCAGACTCATCTAACACTCTTTGTAAACACAAGAAGCCCCAGCTGGCCTCTGTCTTGATGCTCCTGCTGTAAACTAAAGGCGTAGTCTGCAGAGTCTCCGGAGCGACTGTTTGAACTGTCACGCCGCAGTTCACATGCTGCAGCAACAACAGCGGCTCGCTCTTCCCACTGGGTCATGAGTTTATCTCAGAGCTGTGATGTTGACCCTGGAGATGAAGATCTCACTTTCTGACCTGGATGTTTACTTCACAAAGAGGAATACGCATCAGTTCACGCCAGAACCACAAAGAAAGTAGCTATTTTCTTTTTGCCTCTGACAGTAGAGGAAACATTCATAGGTCTTTGTTGAGTATTTTAAAGTCAATTGTGATTCTTAGAGCTGTGTGGTACATATTCAATTGATCCTAACAAGACCTTGCATCTGTTAAGAAACCATTTTTCCTGAAAGAACTAGTGGAGATGAGCAATATTCTTATAGATCTTCATAAGACAAAAACCAGCCATGTGACGCATGCATTCAAGACTGCAGGTTCTTGAACGAGCTTTTAGCATAAGGTGTTCAACCAGGACAAGCAGGGAGGGGCTTCTTCTTCATTTTCTTTTGCTACTGTTTACTAGCGCATGTGCACCACCAACAGTGGGAAGAGGCTTGGTGTGAAATCTCGTGAATCTTGCTCTAGACTTTTTCTTTCACAGTTTATTTCGATATATGAAAGACTTGGTGTCATAGTATCACGGCCGGGCACAAACCGCCGTTACTAATTTCTCCTGGAATGATCAATTTTCAAACAGTTGGCTCTTCTGTGTATTAAAAAGGACGCCATCCAAAATCCGAGTCTGTTTGGTCAAAATTGACCTGGTTTAACTTGCCATAAACAGACTTAAAGACTTGTGTTACAACATGTGAACACAAGAGTTTTGAACGCAGAAGCCTGAAACGCACGTTTACATAGACTTTTCATTGAAAATGGCCACTTGAAGGGCACTGTGAACGTAGCTTAACCTTTTCGATGCCAATTCAAGTTTTGTTGCTGTTAATCTAATTTTGCACCTGATTTAGAGAAATCTTTGGGGAGTTATCCATTATAAGGACCCATGCACATTTTCTTTTTATATACAAAACAAATGTAATATTTTGTTATTATTAAAAGTAAAAACAAAGAACTTGATATTTGAAAATGCTGTTTTTTTTGTTTTTTTTTTTGCTCTGCTCCTTACAGCTCGGGATGCTTAGCTGTTCTGATGTTCAAAGCATAAAAAAACTAAACAGTGTGACTAGTTAGGTTTCAGTTTTCTATTATCACTAATTCTAATTTAACCCTTGTGCTATCCTAGGCACTTTAACATTGGGAGTTGGGTCATCTAGACCCACTAGACAGTGCGCTAAACCTTTTTTCTTCAGTGATTTGTGATCCTCACTGGTGTCCATGGATTACATGAAATCTTTCCACCTTTATCCACCTTTGTCATGGTAGGGAGAACACATCAATGTAAGGGTGGGGTCATCTAAGATAGCACAAGGGTTAAAAAATGATCTTTTTCCTCAAGTACATCAACAGACTGGATTCAGTTTTATCTGGAGGTGCTGGAGCAATGACCTCCTGATGTTTGGGTTCACTTCTTTTTTTTTTTTACTTCTCTCACTGCAATAATCCCTCAAATCCCATCCAGATGAATTCCAGCCAGCCAGCCAAAACTTTTTAATGAGCTTTTCAAAGTTCCAAGTCCTGTTGGGTTCTCTAAAATCCTTCTACAAATTCCCTTTCTTTAAAAAAAGATGCTTTTTTTTGTTTTATTTTAACATTTTGAACTAGAAACATGTAGGTTTCTAACTGATCTTAAAACAATAGATATATTGCAACTTCTCAGTCAGATATGAAAAGTACATATTTTCTTAACTGCCCTAAACCAATATTTATGTTAAGTGCCCCAAAGTCAAAATGTGATTTCCTATTAAATTGCTGCTTTTTTGTTTCTAAATTTTTGCAGTTAATGCCCATCGGAATGGTGAACTTAAATCTTTAAAGCCCACTGCTGAGTCAGGCAGTCACGTGGCCGTTCAGGCCGGCGCCAAACCTGCTGACGTCGAGGTGGCTTCTGAAGCCGGAGACATGACCGACGGCAAGAAAAGCAAAGTGAAGGAAAAACCGCAGCTGCTTGATAAATTGTTTAAAAAGAAAGCGGGGCGTGCAGCCGGTGAAGATCAGACGAATCAAACCTTCAATGAGGATGGGGTTCAGAGTCTGACTGCCCCTCAAAAGGTAAGCACTGCTGTGTTTAAGAAGTCATGAATGTCACTTAATTATTGTTTCTGACTCGATTTGAGGCTCCGCCTTTTGCTCCGTGTTGGTGGCGCCCATTTCATGACGTCGACCTGGAGCCAGCCTTGCCAGCGTGTCTGCGTTTCTCCTTCAAAAACAGGCAACATCCGAAGTTTTGCAAAGAGGGATGTATATATTGTGCATATAAAAGAAAAGCATTTTGCTGATCACCGCCAGCTCAGCGGAGAAAGTGTGTGTGTGTTGGTCTGGGGGCGGTGCTGGCAGCACAGACTCTTCCTGGAAGGGGCTGTTCCCCACTTTGTGACGTCACAATGTGAGAACCCACCGGTACTTGTGAGTCGTGAGGGACTGATTCTAAAAGCGCAGGTTTTTAGAGGAATACTCAGAAATGCATGAGCACATCAAAATACCACTTTAGGGTATGAACATCATAATACACCCAATAGCTCAAAAAGTTGATTTTGAAAAAAAAGTCATAATTATATGTTTCAGCTACGTTAAAATCCAGGGCACTAGATGATCCTACAGTGTAAAGCAAGGGTGCTCATTACGTCGATCGGGATCGACCAGTCGATCTTCAAGGACACGAGGGTAGATCGCAGGCCAGCAAGGATAAATAAACAAAAAAATGAAAAATATATTTCTAAAAAATTCACCAGCCAATCAAATTCCTCACCGAGAAATACGGGACTTGATTGGACTGCAGAACGGCCAATCAGACATCCTCTGATACACACGTCACTGCACATGCGTGTTTAAATACATTGAGCGCAAAATGAGTCTGTCATCAGAAAGTCACTTTCTGCCCCGCTGCACGTCAAGTTCCCGGCAGAAGCCCACTCCGGCACACTGGAGTGTTTATTAAGGATCGCCCCGCGTGTGTCCTCCTGCTGCCGGCTCCGCAGTAAATTATGCGGTTTACAGCAGAGCATAAATACAATAGTCGCTGCTTTTTGATTTTGTAATAAAACGCATCAACTATTAATACTAAAAGTATCTCCTCACAAATATTTGTGTACGCCTTCTTAGCTTTTTAATTATAATAAAGTATGTTAGGTACGAACATTTCATAATACTATATTCATTAAACAGTATTTTAGTTTCAAAATACTAATATATATATATATATATATATATATATATGTATATGTATATATATTTATATATATATATATATATATATATATATATATATATATATATATATATATGTATATGTATATATATTTATATATATATATATATATATATATATATATATACTCTCACGAACACATATATATACAGTGGTGGACAAAATTGTTGGTACCCCTCAGGTAAACAAAGAAAGTCCACAAGCTCACTGAAATGACTTGAAGCTTTTAAAAGTATCAATAAATTAAAATTTATTGAAAATTAAATAATCAAAATCAGCCATTACTTTTGAGTTGTTGATTAACAGAATTATTTAAAAAAAAAAAAACTAATGAAATGCTTCCTTTTTTTAGTCTACCAACATAGAGCCGATGTGCTCTATGTTGTTAAAGCTCCACTTTTGTCCAAAGGACATTTTCCCAGAAGCTTTGTGGCTTGTGAACATGCATTTTGCAAATTCCAGTCTGGCTTTTTTATGATTTCCTTTCAACAGTGGTGTCCTCCTTGGTCGTCTCCCATGAAGTCCACTCTGGCTCAAACATCGACAAATGGTGCGATCTGACACTGATGTACCTTGATCTAGGAGTTCACCTTTAATGTCTTTGGAGGTTGTTCTGGGCTCTTCGGAGACAGTTCCAACTATCCGTCTCCTCAATTTGTCATCATTTTTCCTCTTCCTCTTCGTCCAGGGAGGTTAGCTACTGTCCCGTGGGTCTTAAACTTCTGAATAATATGTGCCACTGTTGTCACAGGATCTTCAAGCTGCTTAGAGATGGTTTTATAGCCTTTACCTTTACCATGTTTGTCTATAATTCTGTTTGTAATGTCCTGGGACAATTCTCTCCTTCTCTTTCTGTTGTCCATGTTCAGTGTGGTACACACCTTTTCACCAAACAGCAACATGACTATTTGTCACGTTGACATACCTGTGTTCATCATGACCCCCTGGGCAATTAGTTCTCCGTCTTTTATGGAGGTACCATCATTTTTGTCCAGCCCTATTTCATAAGTTAGTTTTTTTAAATACTTCTGTTAATCAACAACTCAAAAGTAATGGCTGATTTGGATTATTTAATTTTCAATACATTTTAATTTATTGATACTTTTGAACACTTCAAGTCATTTCAGTGAGCATTGTGGACTTTCTTTGTTTAACTGAGGGGTACCAACAATTTTGTCCACCACTGTATACACACACACACACGCATGTATGTATATATATATATATATATATATATATATATATATATATATATATATATATATATATATATATATATATATATATAAAGTCTGAGCACCCCTGGTGTAGAGTCTTTTAGGGGTGATGGATCAGTGAGGCTATTTGGACACAGCTCTGGAACTGTGCATGTAGAGACCACGACAGCATGGGGAACGCCCTACATATTGCACTAACCAGGAAGTTGTGCAAGAATTTGGACGTAGCCTTGCAATTTCAGATTTGGAGAGTCCAACAAATTGGCGAACGCCCTCTATAGCGTGCCAACCAGAGAGCAGGGAGGGAATTCAGACAAAGCAATTGTTTGGTCTCTGTTAGTTAGACTCTTAGAGATTAGCTGTCGTGAAACAAGTGTTGATGAGTTTTTATCCACACAGCAACTGTTTTTCTACATTAAAACAAAGAAATCCCCTGAAAAACAAACAAAAAAATCTTTATTAAAATGATTAAACATGATTGAACTCACCAAGAAAAAAAAGTGCTGGAAAAAAGAAATGACCCCAAAAATGTCCCCCAAACATCCTAAAGAGCCTCAGCCTGAGTAGATGACTTTCTCAGACCATAATTCTCACACATTGTTGAATATCAATGAGGGAGGGGTGGGACAGGCACATTAATAAAAGGCTGATTGTTGACCATGCCCCGGGTAGGCAGAGGCATGGTTGGAATGGCGCTCCCATCTCAATGCTGCGATTAAGACGCTCACTGCTCGCATATCAGCTCTGCTGCTCCGACATCCCTCTCAAAGGCTGTAATTCTGCGTGGTGGGGGCACAGGAGACTGTAGACCTGAGGCAAGGACCAGCGACGGGGCCGCAGAACGGGACTCCGCATCCACGTCCAGAGGTAGAGAACCCCAGCAGCATCAGTCCGCCCGCGGAAGAGGAGGGGGAGGATAATCCAGTTATGAACTTCTTCAAAACACTAGTAAGTAAAATAAATAAATAAATGAGGACCTGTTCTAGTTCTTTCAGTTATGTCTTTAAAGGGAATGCTTGGAAATATAAATTGATGACTTGCAGTGGAGTTAAATGAGGAAAAGAAAGTGAGAAAACGAACACTAAAAGAAAAAAACAAATTTTGATGCTTTTTGGAAAAATGATTTACCAAAAAAAAGGGAGATTTTCAGGTCTGCCATGACTGTAGCTCCTATGGAAGCAACACAACAAGCAGCTATTGTACTTCCTCTTTATCATGCTGTCCTTTGGATTCATGCTGTTTTAAAGAGTCACCATTGCCCCAGCCTCATGCTAATCAAGTCTTTGAGCATGCGGGAATGTGGCTGTCCATTGTTCATCCCATCGTGTGAGCTCACAAGGGAGGCCTGTGCGCTTGGAAGTTGAGACTCGCGAAAATCCAGCGCGGGCAGGCCTACGCCATCTCCGAGGCACAATGGGGGTCACGATGACAGCGCGCATACTGTCAGGGCCCTCAGTGTGCACTGTCTACCGTACAGTGCCCCAATCTCCTGAGAAGCCTCTGTATGACTGGAGGAATTATTCTGTGTTGCTATTGCATTCCCCACATCCTCTGACACAAGGATCTTTTTATTTTATTTTATTTATTAATTTTTTTGTCTGATAGGTGACCCCAACTAAAACGCCCAAAAAGGAAACAGCTGCCCCTGATGCTGCCAAAGATCAGGTGAAAACGGAGACTTTCCTCTCTTTGTCCACTGCAAAAACTGAACTTAAGAAAACATAAAGACCCCTTTTCCAAGAAAAATTGTCGTATTTTTGAGAGTTTTCAAAAGCAAAATAAAACATTTCTTAGTGACTTTTTCTTGAAAATGTAAAAAAAATGTATAGTTAGACCAGTATTCTAACCCATTGGTAGATTGTTTTAAAGATTCATTTTTTCAAATGTAAAAAATCTTTTGCGCTTAATTCTATGGGGGCCTTTTTTTTAGTGTATTTCTCAAAATAAACCATCACCACCATCCAAAAGCAACACTTTTAATTTCTCTTTAACATGCAGAGTTTTTGTTTTGCTCACTTCAGTTATTGTTGTGTTTCTCTAACTGCTTCCTTTGTTTTTTGTTGCACATTAGCCCCTGAAGGAGACCCAACCTGCAGCAACCACCACTGTGAGCACGCAGGCTGCTAAAGAGTTTAAAGCATCTTTTACACTTTCAATTCTTTGTTTAGTCTCAAAGGGATTCACCGTACTAATTTTACATCTTTTCTATTAGGGATGTCCCGATCCGATCATGTGACCGAAAATCATGCCTGATCACATAGTTAGACTCAATCAATTTCAATTGTTATTCAATGTCAGACTCAATTGAAATCAGATGTTGTATCCCGATCAGGGATCTGAATTTTTTTCTCATTATTATACTGAGCACCATATACATATATATATATATATATATATATATATATATATATATATATATATATATATATATATATATATATATATATATATATATATATATATATATATATATATATATATATATATATATATATATATATATATATATATATATATATACACATATATATATATGTGTGTGTGTGTGTGTCTGTATCTGTGAAATTTTTAAAAAACAACTAGTTAAAGACTAGATAGTTAAATTGATATGATTTAATAATGAATACTTATTCACGACTAGCAATTATAGCAAGTTCTGTCAAAATTGCAACAAGAACTTTTAAAGAAAGTCATGTTGAATATTTAACCCATAAGAACCCAGACATACCTTTCCTTAAAAATAAAACCATGTGAGATCTACCACAGACCAAGTGGACCAACGAACACATTTCATATGTTTTTCTGTTACACTATTGTCACAATGAGTTTATATGAGGATACTAAAACTACAGTCAACAAACCTTCTCACATGACTAATTATCACTTATTTTTACTAGTTAATAGTCAACTTTTTATTCTAGTTGATAGTTCCATTATTTCTTACTAGATTGTTCAAGCTACTTCACAGAAGAGATTAGATTAGATTTGCCATCAGTGCAAGAATAGCAAGGAAGGAACATCGTAAAACAATATCAAACAAACAAACAAACAGTATATGTAAGTGTGCAAATATAAACTGTAATGAAGAGTGCCGAAATTAGTGTGCAAAATTGTGTACGAAAATTGTGTGTAAAGTGCAAGAGGTAGCAATGAGGTAGAGTGATGACACTGTGGACAGAGTAAGTGGACAGGAATATGGATTTTATCTGTGCATTTTGGAATTGAGGATGGTTATTGCCTTTGGAAAGAAGCTGTTTTTTAGTCTGTTCGTTTTGCTTCTGATGCCTCTGTAGCGCCTCCCAGAGGGCAGCAGGTTGAACAGGAAAGGTGCGAATTGTCCTTGACCATGTTTTGAGCCCTCGTGATGCAGCGCGCGGAGTAGATGTCCGTCAGGGTGGGAAGAGGGCGCCCAAAGATTTTCTGAGCCGTCTCTACGACTCTCTGCAGTCTCTTCTTATTCGCGGCCGTGCAGCTGCCGAACCAAACTGTAATGCAGTATGTAAGCAGGCTCTGGATGGATGAGTGGTAGAAGGTCAGCAGCAGGTTGGTGCTGATGTTGTTCTTCCTGAGGACCCTCAGGAAGTGCAGACACTGCTTGATGGTATTGGCTGTACAGGAAAGGTCGGCAGAGATGGTGATCCCGAGGAACCTAAAGGTGTGGACCCTCTCCAAGTGCTCCCCATTAATAAGGAGGGGGGTTGGGTCGGTGCCATGTTTCCTGAAGTCGACTATAATCTCCCTGGTTTTGCTCGTGTTCAGGGTGAGGTTGTTCTCCGAGGACCAGGTTGTCAGCTTCAGGACTTCCTCTCTGTAGGAAGACCACCGTGGTGTCGTGGGCAAACTTGATGATGCAGTTGTTGTTGTGGGCTGGGCTTCATTCATAAGTGTAGAGGCAGTACAGCAGGGGGCTTAGCACACAGCCCCGTGGGGCGCCCATGCTCACTGTTCGGTTGGAGGAGAGGTGGGGGCCAAGTGTCACAGTCTGTGTTCGGTTTGTGAGGAAGTTGATAATCCAATTGCATGTGGGGGGGGGGGGGGGGGGGGGGGGAGTGAGCAGTTTGTCGCAGAGTCTGTTATTGTGTTGAAAGCAGAACTGTAATCCACAAAGAGTGTCCGGACGTAGCTCTGCTGCTACTTCAGGTGGTTCAGCGCTGAGTGGAGAGCCACGGCTACGGCGTCCTCTGTGGATCTGTTCTTACGGTATGCGAACTGGTGGGGGTCCAAGTATGTGGGAAGGTGGTCCATGATGTGCGGGAGGATCAGCCTTTCAAAGCACTTCATTATTACCGGAGTGAGGGCCACTTGGTGATAGTCATTTCGGCTGGTGGTAGGAGATGTTTTTGGCACAGGGTTGCTGATTTCAGGCAGGGTGGGATTACTGCCTGGGCCAGGGAGAGGTTAAAGATATTGTAAAAGGTGGGGGCGAGCTGGTGGGCGCACGCCCTGAACACTTTGCCAGGTACTCTGTCGGGGCCAGAAGCCTTCTTGGGGTTCACTGCTAGGAGCACCCGTCTGACCTCATGCTCCTTTACAGTGAGTGGGGGTGTGCTGGGGCTGGTGAGGGTTGGGGGTGGGTCTGGGGTGGAGGGGTGGTTTCATGGCGAGCAAAGAAGCAGTTAAGCTCCTCCACCCGTGTAGCATCTGGAGCTGCTGAGGACACATCACAGCCCCTGAAGTTGTTGATGTCTTGGATGCCCCGCCAAACATCTCACGGATTGTTGCTGGATATGTGAGCCTCTAAACGTATCCTGTGGTCTGCCTTGGCTGCTTTTACTCCTATTTTCAAGTCAGCTCGGGCAGCACTGTATAGTGCTCCGTCCCCTGACCTGAAGGCAGCGTCTCGAGCTCTGAGGAGGGAGCAGACTTGGGTAGTCATCCAGGGTTTCTGGTTTGGAAAAACCCTGATGGTTTTATGCTCCGTTTAAAGACCCGCTCTGATGATTTTTTATGTTCTTGTAGCATTTTCCTCATCATGGAGGACAGAAATAAGGAAAATTAAGATCAAACTAGCATTTTTGAGATTTTTTTCCCCCAAATTGTTGTGAATCAGGAGCAAGAAAAGCAGGATTCTGTGAAGTAGGAAATACGCCGGGCGGGGCACAATCTTCCTGCTCCGCTCCATTCTGATGCATCGACCTGCAAGTAGACGAATAAGTCCATGTACGTCTTTGTTTTCCTTGACTGAGCTGGCATCTGACTTAAAACTATACGGCTGGATAGCTTCATTATTGCTCGCCATTCTTGTGGCACCGGTAATGTTAGGTTGTGGTTGTGCGAGGCAGTAAGCTAGTGGGAGAGTGCATAAACAGATGCATGATGGGAAGTGAGGATGGGTTTACTCCACGCCAACAGTCGCACACAACTCAGAGGCTGATTTCTCATGAACTACCATGGCTCTACAGAAACTATGTTCTAGAAAACAACACAGGTTTTTGGATTTTGGTTCAAAATGGCATTACCATAATTAAAAGATCACTGGGAACACTTTTACAATAGATCAAAATGTGTTCTGAGTTTGACTTAAAGTGTTAAATAATAAAATAAGGTGAATAAAAAAATTTGGTGACATGCTAGATTGGTTTGTTTTGCATTTTTCCATTTTGTTAACGTGTCCCTTCTGTAATGTGTTAATCGGGACTCGGCATCGGCAGATTCTCACGACCAAATGACTTCGAATTAGATTGTGACCAAAGAACCTCATCGAGACATCCCTAATTAATCTTACAAACAAAATTACCAACATTCAGCACTGTCATTCTTTTAATATGATGTTATTAAAAGTAAGACTGTGGACAGCTTCTTGTTTCTTTGTGCTGAAAAGTGTCTCGTCTGCTCTGAATAGGTTGCACAGGTATCCGAACCGCCTGCTGCACCCAAAGGAATGCCCGCTCCACCACCGCCTCCCCCAGAGCCCCCCAAAGCTGAGGCCAAAGGAGAAGCAGCTGTCAAACCCGTGAAGGCCAAAGACGAAGCCAAGGCAGCTGCAAAGGAACCCCAGTCCTCAAAAGGGAAATCGGCCACTCTGAGTAAACTCTTTCGCTCAAAGGTAAAAATAAATAAATAAAACAATTGGAAACAAATTGCATAGTTTATAGCTATTTTACCCAGAAATCTATTTCTTGACACCATTAAATCCATTTTTCAAACAAAAAACGTGTGAATTTTAGAGAATACCAGAAGTGACAACACTGAAAGACCAGAGGGTTTTTAGACAGTGGAGCCAATGCAAACCCTGCAACAGCAGTACAGTGGATGATTATACTCTAAAGCTGACCGTGGCTCAACAGTTTACCAACTGGACAAAGTGGGGTCTGTCTGGGGGTGGCAGAAACGTGCACTTTCCAAACTGGAACTGTTGTTGTGTCATGTTGGGTAGTTCAGATTTGTTTTTTGGACACAACACTGCTTATGGTTCCATGCAAACCATTGAAATCTGCAGAGATCAGTGGCGGCTACTGGTCTGTCAGAGAGGGGAAGCTCATTTTCGGCCTACATCATAAATTGTCCATTTATTTAAAAGTAAAAAATCAAGCAATATCGCCAAGCAAATATAAAAGAAATAGGTTGCAGCAGTTTTTATTTCGACTGAACTTGAGAAATCGGCTAGGGGACAGAGCGCGAATAGCATCAGTGATTCCTTATAGTACAGAATCCCTGTTAGTCAAAAGGAGATGCAGTCTTTCGACAGACCCTCCATTCATCACGCAGAAGCTTGGAGTCCGGGCCAGCCCACTCCCCATTCACCCCCAGAGACGCTGAGTGTCTGTGGGCGGGACATAATCGCAGCGTTTATCCAATGACCGTCTAGTTTCGAAGCGCTGAAAAAAAGCAGCCCCATTGAAGTCAATGGACGCTGGGCTTCAATAAGGAAATGCACTGTGACGCTGCGGGAATGTATGTGAAGGAAATCAAGTCAGCCGACCTTTCATATGTAACTGATTCTGAACGAACTCATCTTTGAAATGAACGTTTTCTAACGCATTTTTAGTCAATAAAATGTTAATACAAAAGTACATAATTGACCTTTAATTTTGTGACATTATAAGGGAAGCCGAGCTTCCCTTGCAGTCTTAAAGAAATCGCCACTGGCAGAGATATTCATAGCTGTGTCCAAATGTGGGCATAGTGCCCTATGAGGACCAAAATTGGTAAGCTTTGGATATTTTTTTGTGTGTCTAAAATTTACAAAATGAAAAAAAAAGTCGCAGTAGCAACAGTTTGCTGCTAGAATTCAATCAACTCAATTCTTTTTTTTTATAAAGCCCAATATTACAACAAAAATGGGCTTCAATAATTGTTCAAAACATAAAATCAGTTATAAAATACAATAACTGATTGCTAAACTAAAACACTAAACTCAACTGGGCATCCCTGCCCTTAGACCCTCCTTCACCGTAAGGAAAAACTCCCACCAAAAAAATTTTTTCGGGGGGAATAAAAGAAGAAACATCAGGGGTGTCCACATGAAGGAGGAGAGAATCACCACCCTTGATGCATATCATGACTACAAATTCAGTGTTGTTCAGGGTGAACTGAGCATTCTTGTCATGCAACATTTGCGTGTTGAACACCGGGAAGACTAGCAAGAGCTAAATCATAAGAAAGTCCTCATGCTAAGCCACTGTGCTAATCACATACGGATGTAGCATCCCTGTGTTTGTATAGCCTGCAGACGGTACTGGAAGTTGTGAGGAATTGAACCATCACACATCCTAACTGCTGTTTTGCCGTCAAATTCTGTGGTACAGGGAACATCCTACTGAATTGTTGTTTTTGACACTTGTTAAAGAAAAAAACATATTAGCTTTAGCTGTTTTAGGCTAGCATCTCTTGAATCTACAATAATGGCATGTTATATTTTGCTTTTAAACAAAGAAATGGCAACATAGTTTTTTTTTTAACTTGTCCTGAAAAAACAGATAAGAAGTTCTGTTCCTTGTGTTTTACAGTTTTTACAGTTACAATCTTCTGACACGCAAGGTGTATATTTGTATAAGCCCCCTAAACTTTATTTGTTTTAATTACGTTTGTCTTAGTCACAACTGCCCTTAGGGGTGGTACGGGCTGTCTGCGGATGAAAAATGGGCAAACCTGTCAGGGCACGAAGGTAATTGTAAGATCGTAGACAACTTGGTGTCTCTGCGGAGTAAAAACTTTCATACACATTTTTTCTAAAGACACACTGCAGGTGGCCGATCATAGCTAACAGTTTAAAGACCCACTCCAATGAAAATCGTGATTTTTGTGTTTTTAACATTTTCTTGTAGCATTTTTCTCGGGATGGAGGACATATGTAAAAGAATTAAAGAACAAAATAGTGTTTCTGAGTATTTTACTGTTTAAATTAGAGGATGGATCGGGGCAGACAAAAACCAGCAGTTGGAAAAAGCTCAGGTTTGTGGCGCAGTAGCCCTTGTCTCGACTACTGTCTGGCTCAAAACTGTGCGGCTGGATAGCTCTGATATTGCTCGCTGTTGTTTGCTTCATTTTTTGTTTTTGTTGTTAGCTTTGGCTTGTGAGGTGCTTTCAGCTAGCGGGAGAGAGTGTAGGGGAAATTAGCTGGAGGCTAACTTCCACGCTAACAGTCCCACCCACAACCCAAATGCGAATTTCGAATGAGCTCCTGCTGTGCTGCAGTAAAGATGTCCTAAAAAAAACAATACAGGCTTGTTGATTTTTTTCTAAAAAATGCATAATCATAATTAAAAGACCGCTGGCAACACTTTAAAAACAGTAGAAAATGTAATTGGATTTGGACTTTGACAACACATAAGGGTACGCAAGAGCAAAGTAGGTGAAATGCAGATGTGTCGTACAGACTTGTCATTTTTCTAACCCCCCCTGAAACCTGCAACTGCCCAAGGTACTCATTATTTCTGTTCAAGTAGGTGTGCACTCCTTGTGTTTCCCTTGTGTACCCATTGCACTCTCCATGATTGCAGACCTAATGATAGAAATGTGGAAATTAGTCAATCGGATTGTAGTTCGCGTTTGGCTTTAACTAGCTCGCCCAGCTCGCTCCAGTTCTCTTCTACAGTCAATGACTTTAACACTACAAGAGACACCAGTCAAGCCTCCAGAACCTGTTGTGGAAATGCAGAACAGCAGTCAAAGCTATTGTTGTTCTTCAGAGAGGGGAATTAGATGATTATCCTCTCAGTTATCAATGCTTGGTGCCAAAGATTTTTTTTTGTTTTTTGGTTCATTTGATTCGAATGGCTGTGTTAAAATTCAGAATAAAACAGTTGAAGTTACCAAACTGGTTTTTGTAGTTGAGAAACTTGGAAAATTAGAAAAAAAAAAGTGTCCACAAATGTATATATGTTGTTGTTTTTGGCATAAGGCAAAAAAAATCTATTTTATTCTGCTAAATTCAGGATTGGAAAGTTAAATTTTGTTGTATATTCCCCAACCTAACACCAATGTCTCAAAATTGTGTATCTGCAGCAGATGGAAGAAAAACCACAACCAGTGGTGGAAGTTGAGGTAAATCAATGGAGTTAAACTTTTTGGGAAAGAACTTAATTCTACTTTTTGTGAGAGGGGAGTGGTTCCACTGTCATCATTGAGTTTTTCCAGATATATTTTATTATCTTAAAATTCCAGTAAATTACTTGTTATGTTCACACTTATGCTACGTTCACACTGGGCACGTGACGCGTATTCTTGAATACACTAACACAGATATTATTGAACGTGGGTCCATGGTGTGCACGCTAGCTGCATTTTCATTACTCATATGCACAAAACTTTGTCGAAATTGTTTGAGAAATTCTAAAAATTTCACAATCACACTGTTTCCATTAAATTATACATGTGAATACACCCCAAACCAACTCACGTGATATGTCATTCAAATCCATAGTGACTGGTGTGACAAACATTTTGATTTACAGCAGATACACTCCCATTTCTGCCCCAGCACTCGCGCTCATCACCATCGCCCCAGTTGCTGCAGTATGGGACACCTGCTGGTGGCGTATCCCGCAGGCTGAATTTTACGCCCGTACTGCAGTCATGTCTTTTAATCTGAATTTATTTCAAGTGACTAGAGTGTACCATAACGGAGCAACTCTGTCCATAAAAATGTCTTTTTAACGCTGAAGATGACAACTCAAATCAAAGCCAAGGAAAAACAGATTCCAGGGAAAGAAAGGATGAAACCTCTGCTCTAGATTTTTTTTTCCACAGCTCTATTCCAATATATGAAAGACTTGGAGTGATAGAATTCCAGCCAGAGATAAACCGCATTTTTTATTTTCTCCTTCATGATCAATTTTCAAATGGTTGCCACTTCCATGAATTAAAGGAATATACGTAACTACCAGACCCAAGTCCCTGATTGGTCAAAGACTAACCTGGTTTTAACTTTTGATGTGCGTTCACTGGACGTACATTTTGTATGTAGAGCCTGAAAACGCTCTTATAAATGGGCGTAGCTACAGTAAGCGTTAACGTGAGTTTTGAATGTGCATTTATGTATGTTTACAAAGAATGGTCGCCTGAACTTGTGTTGTCGACGGCGGTGTGAACCTAGCTTAACGAACATTTTCATAAAATGATTCACTTAGTGGGAACTCTCAATAAAGATAGACCCCTTTCTGTCTTATTTCTGCAGCTGATTGCTGCGGTTCTGGTGATAACTAATGGTGTCGGGGTCTTGATTTTTCTCAGGGACATCTCGTGCATTTCTTTTGCTCAAACTTTTCAAATCCTGTTCTTTTTCTAATTTCTGCTTCTTCACATAACAGGTGGAAGCTGCACCATTCTCATGTGTTCCTGCTTTCTTTTACTCTCTTTGAATCTAATCAAAACAGAAGGTGGACTTTTCAAAAGCAGCCACTCTGGAGGCTGTTGCGAAGCCAGAACCACCACCGCCTGCACGAGAAGAAAAGAAAAGCTCCAAACCATCCTTCTTTTCCGCCTTCAAGCCCAAAGTAAGGATCTCCATACCTTAGCCATTTTAAGCCCCCGAACATCTGAGGGTGCTTGTTACAACAGCTGGTAACAGTTTATTGTGAATTTGAGGTACTGTTAGATCACATGACCACTAAAGTCCAAGCAGCCTCCACAAGTGGAGTTCAGCTCCTCAGGAAAACTACTGGACTGGTAAATATAGTGACCTCACTTGATGTGCAAAGATGCATTATTAACCAGAGTAAAGCCATCAGTTACATTTGGCATTAAAAAGTGCTCTAATGAACTTATTTTCCAGATGTATCGCTCTCTGTGTGTATTTGAAGACTGAGTCGCAATCTCTCTGTGTTGCAAATCTGTGTCCTAACAGCAAAGCCTTCTGACGGTGCACTTATCCAAACATCAATAACCTTATCTGCTTCTGATCGATGCGCAGTCTGGTCATTTTCCTCATTTTTCTTGGTGCTTTTTAACATTTCTTCAGGCTGCAGAACCCAAGAAGACTGCAGCGAGCCCGCCCGCAGCAGCTGAAGCAGCTCTGGCAGTCAAAGCCAAAGAGGAGCCCAAACCTGCAGCCAAGTCTACAGAAGCAGCTGCAGAAAACAAACCAGCGTCGACGGTCTCTCAGGCCGCAGACGATGCAGCCGGTGTCCCCAAAAAGCTGGAGAAGAGGAACTCCATCCAGCTGTTCTTTAAGAATCTGGTGAGGAAAGCCTCTCTTTCCCACAGATGCTGCAGATCTGCGAGGACAGCACAAAACCTTACATCAAAACAGGGAGAAACACATTTAGATTTAACTAAATTACATTAAATTAAAGTCAATAATATTGAGAAATATGTGGAACCTTTTTTAAAAGTCTGATTTGTAAACTTAAACTATAAAATTGATCGTGGTAAAACACAGACTTTTTTAAAGTATTGTTTTTCTAACTTTATTTGGAAAAACACATGGGGCGGGCGTAGTAGAGCGGTTTACCTTGATCAGAAGGTTGAAGGTTTGATTCCCGCCTTGGTCGCCCATGTGTCGAGAAAGGTAGAAAGCGCTATACAAGTATACGCCATTTACCCCAAAAAAACCAACCTTTTGTGCTGAGATATATACATTTTTATTCTTTTTAACTTTATAATCATGATGAAGGAGGTACTGAATTCCTAAAATGATGTGCCATAATCCACTGCTATGAGCATAGATTAGAAATTGTGACATTATAGTGTCATTATTATAATTCTTAAGCTTGAGTGTCCAATATTTTGGAAAAAGTGTCAAATTAAAGCCAGTGATTTTTGTGTTGTTTTTCTTTGAAGGAAAGATATGGATGAAAGAATTTCCTTTTTCCTCCATTCATGTTATAATTCTGCTTAGTCCCATTTTGGGGTGGAGTGGTTGCTGGAATCAGCTTCTGTTTGGATTAAGGATGAGTACAATACAGAAATGGCCTGGTCTGTATAATATCAGGTAAAAGACCGGCCTACATCACCTTTTGAGTCAATTTGAGTCATGTTAGCAGGGGTCTTTTAATTATATTTATGCGATTTTTAGCCAAAATCTCAAAACTATTCAATGAAGCTATAAAATCTTTATCTGTGCTCCCATCTCTCTCTGTTTGTCAACCTGCTCTTGTGCAAAACACTTTTCACAGTTTCCAGTTCCAAAATTTTCCAGAAATGTCGGAGCTGAAACAGCAAAAACATGTCAGGTCCTCGCCTAACTATTTGTGTTCCTTCCTCCATCTTTTAAAACAGCAGCCGTCTCTTCTGGATCCGATTCCATTGATTTCATGAACTTTTGTGGCATTTCCAACCTACTAATCATCTCCAAAATGCTTTAAAAAAACGGATGCATCTCAACTCCAATCCCAACCAAAAAAAACCCTCAGGGTTTTGTCTCCACAGCACAGAAACTGCCTTCATAAAAATCACCAATGACTTTCTTACAGCAGCAGATTCTTGTTCACTCTAGTCAGACTTTTCTCAGTTTTTTTCTTTTTTCAGTCTCAAAACCTTCAGTTTCCTATTCTGCCTTCGTCACTTCAGGTGTGCCTCAAGGTTCTGTCCAGGGCCCCCTCTTAATGATCATCAATCCACTCCAGCCATAAATTTATCAACAGGTTAAGCTTGCTTTTTATTGGTTCATCTTTAGTTTCTTTAAATTAAACAGCAAAAATACCAATCTTCTTAATGTCAGCACTTAATTAGAAATGAATAAAATCCTTATTATAGTAAATTATGCTAATAATGTAAAAAAATATTGTTGGTTAAATTATGGATGGAAAAATTATCCAAAGTTTGGACCACAAAAGTTTACAAACAGTTTTTTTGCAACTAACATTGACCATTTATCAATGAAAAGCTGTACAACAGAAATCAGCTTTCTTAAATTTTCATTGTAGTCTGAAATGACACACCAAATATGAAAATATTCTGGAAGATTAAAAAACACACACACACACACACCTATATATATATATATATATATATATATATATATATATATATATATATATATATATATATATATATATATATATATATATATATATATATATATATATATATATATATATATATATATATTTATATTCACTTAATATTTTCAAAGTTTACAAGTTTTTACTGCCAAACAAATCTTGTCTTGTCACATATTTGGCTGATTTATTTGATGGAACTATTCCACTAGATGGCAGCAGCTGCTTGTGTTGGAACAAAACTCATTGGTGCGCCACGTCATGTTCAATTTTATTGCTCATTGGTGGTTGACCTACATTCCTCAAACTTCACTTTGTCCTTAGTCTAATTGGAAAGAAAATTCAAAGTTCTGTGAAGTGGATCTGATAAGAATCAAGAACCTGACTGACACCTCTCTGTCTTTTGGACTGCAGGGTCAGAAACGTCACTCTACAGATGCTGGGGTCCAGACGGAACCGGCAGCTGCTGCTCCAGCGGAAAAAGCCAAATAAAGCCTCAGCTTCTCTGTATATACTGCCCTGCGACCCCCATCTGACCTTCACCTGTGCAGAATCGACTCAACCTGTATCAGTGTTTCTTTAACTTCCTGTTTGAGAAATAAAAGGACAAA
Organism: Oryzias latipes; assembly: GCF_053564925.1. NCBI lineage: Eukaryota > Metazoa > Chordata > Actinopteri > Beloniformes > Adrianichthyidae > Oryzias > Oryzias latipes. Next base: position 11,177,709 of record NC_136243.1, on the reverse strand, counting down.
AAAAAGCGAAGAGAAAGCTTAACCCAAGGATGTGTGGAAGGCTGCAATTCAAGAATTATATATACTTTTGATCATATAAAAATCTGAACAGGTGTAGGAAGGTGAGCATGATCCTTCCTGTGCTTAATAAAACTCATCCTACTTATTTGCAACATATATACATCTGTGCTTTGCTTGCAGGAAATAACACAGAAAACTAAAGAAATGCTCTTGTGGTTACATGTCCAAACCAGGAAGTGCATGCAGTTAAAAGCTGTACTTCAAGTTATAAATACTAATAAACCGTTTTGTATTGTCCGATGCCTTTTTGTACTATATATATGATAATTTAGTACACTTTAAAATACCTGTGATTGGCAATAGGTGTGTCTTTGTGTTGTGGTTTGCCTCAGTGTCAAACAACCGCCAGTTATATCTGTAATAAGAATTTAATGAAAGCACTTTGTGTCGCTTCTTTGAAGTCTGGTGTTTGCTGTCGCACTTGTGTGTGATTAATACCTTCTGTTGATCCTCCACGTCAGCCTGATTCTGTAACTTCAGGTATTTCAAAGACAATAAACATGCTCTGCAGTCAGTTGTTCTGTGTCAACTGAAATCTTTAATGGTTGGGTGTTGCAGCCTCAGTGACTCAGTGGCTGAAAATATGTGAACATTCTTGCGGCGCTGATGTCCCGCTTCTGCGAATGCACTTTGAGGAAACTGCCGCGAGTCAGACAAAGGCTCAGAAACATCCACATCTGTCTCTGTTTTGGCCGACAGACAATATATTTGAGAGCTGAGCTGAAAGTGTCGAAACGGACAAGAATAGAGTATGAGGATGTAAAACTTTGAAGGAGAGGAAAAGAGCTCTGATCTTTCTCTTTGGAACTTTTGAGCCTGATGCTGTGGTATTAACTCATGAGGTTTGAAATGTTTAAGGCCCATCATTCAGAAAAGTTGCTTTCACAATCTTACCAGTAATGTTCCACCCTCACTGGTTTAGGAGGAAGCTGAGTGTAAGCAGATATAACAGGTACATGTCCCCACATGCAGCATTGCTAATTCAGACCTGGTATTGTAGCATTTCTGTGCCAATTTCAATAGGATTGCATCCTTTCTGTTGTTTGAAGTCAAAAAATTTATTGCAGATCTGTCACTGTCACTGCTTCTTTTTTAACTGATTCTATTGGTCTAATGATATTTAATTACAAATAAAATGAAATGAAAATAAAATGTAGTTGGAATTAGATGGCAAAGTTGTTTCCTGTCCCCAAAGAATAATTACATCAAGTAGCAGTGGATGCAGTTTAGTTTTCCCAAAACGCAGCAGTTTAGGTTTTCTTTGTTCCCTTTACTTTTCAGAAAATAGCTTTGTTATTACAATTCAGTCAACATTTGGATTTTTATCAAAGTTTCTTGAAAGAAGAAATGCTCAGCTCTTAGGGACCAAAAAAAACCAAAAAACTAATCTGACAGGTTTGACAGATGTAGGTGGACCCTGAAAGGCAATGACTCAGGTTGGAGAGATTAAAGCAGTTTATTTGACAGTCACAAAAGTCCTCCAAGCAGTAGGGGGCGTAATGCTACATTACAAGGCAGAGAAACCAGGAGGGACGGGCAGAAATCAGAAGCTGAGGACGAAGAAGGACGGATCCAAGGCAGAGGTACCGGAGGGCAAAAGGTAGGTCCAAGACGTGAGCAGGGGGTTCAAGACGAGGCAGGAAACAGGCAAACCAGGTACATTGGATGAGAAGAGAGAATTGACCATTACCTCAGACTTAGTGGTGCTGACCCCTCATCCCAGCCGCTTCACACTCAGCTGTAAACTGCCCTAATACACGCTGGAGGTCCTGGCTCAATGAAGCCAACAGGACAACATCATCTGCAAAGAGCAGAGAAGAAATCCTGTGGTCCCCACACTAGACCCCCTCTGGCTCCTGGGTGCATCTAGAAATTTTCTCCGTAATGAATATGAAAAGAACCAGTGATAAAGGGCAGCCCTGCCGGAGCCCTGCCGGAGAAACAAAATGCACTGGGAACAGGCTTGACAGCCAAACAAGCTCCTGCAGCAGTCATAAAGAATCCGGACAGCCCTCAGTAAAGCTCCCCGGATCCCATACTCCCAGAGCACCCTCCAGAGGACACCATGGGGGACATGGTGGAATGCCTTCTTCAAATCCACAAATCTCACATGTTCTGGATGAGCGAACTCCCATGAACACAAGAAGAGCGTGTAAAGCTGGTCCGACCAATAGTCCTCAGGGGAAGGGAGCCACGACCTTTCATGAAGTCAAAAAGGCTTTGATCCGACATTTAAAAATGATGCAAACATGGCTGCTGAGGTGGAACCACTCGACAGACTTGACCAAGCTGCATTTATCAGCATTGGTCTGACAAACCTTAATCAGGGTGTTTATTTCATCTTTTCCTGCATCTTGAAATTTATATTTGATGATTTTAATGGCCACTTCTTGGTTGTTAGATTCCTACACTTTGACACTTTTCAAAATAGTTCCTTCTCCAAGAAAATTTTCGATCAAATAGTTGTTGCAGCCCAGAAGAACTGAGTTTTCCTCAGTCACGATTTTTCAAATTTCAAGTGATAGATTGCACAAAACAAATCTTTGGGGTGTAACGATAAAGATCAGGGAGATTTTTTTCATTTGCAAAAAAAAGAGGCTCAGAACTTTACAGAATATGTGCTGGACGTATCAGCTCAGAGGGCTTCTACAAAGTGTCACTGATGAAAAAATAAATTAGATTACTTTTTATATAAATGGTTGTGTTGATTGAAATCAACATCACTTAGATTACTTTATCATTAGAATTTATTTTATTTGAAACTTTAAATTTATTTTTTTTAAACTGACAATAATTTGGGTTTTGATGTTAATCATCAGACAGACATTTGGAATTCTGCAACAAAAGGAACTCAGAAGTACAGGCATCACAAATCATCTATGGTTCTGTGTTTTATTGTTGCCTTTAAAAGTTAACTTTTAAAGCCACAAGTCCAAGAAAAGTGGACTCTAAAACGCGTTGGAGCCTTTTCTAAAGACAACAACCTAGAGCAATGTTTGTTATTGTATTTGCCGTTTTTATTTGATATGATGTGGTCCATTTTTCCCACTTTCATTGTGTATCTTTTACAGGACGGAAGAAATTTATTTGGAATTTGTCTTGAATTGTTTATGTATGTTTCAACAAGTTATACAAAAGTGAAAGTAAACTAATGTTTCTTAGAAATATTTATTTTTTTGGGGGTGGCCGTAGTGCGGTGGTCGACCCATGATCGTAAGATAGTAGGTTCGATTCCCGCCTTGCCCGCCCGTGTGTCGAAGCATCCTTGGGCAAGACACTGAACCCCACCTTGCCTCTGGTGGGAGGTTGGCACCAGTGTGTGAATGGGACTGTGACTGTAAAATGCCTTGGGCCTTCAAAAGAAGGTAGAAAAGGGCTTTACATCATTACATCACTTATTTATTCCATTTCGAGAAAATGTTACATTTTTGTTACACTGTTTATAGTTGCCTGTTTGCTTATTGTTAAATCAAATAGAATTCAATGTTGTAATTATACACCCATTTAAAATAATTGTATGTACACAGTCAATGTATGACTAAATTTAATTATAGACCTGACCTGAGCTCCATCTTTCTCATTTCATATTATGATGCAGAGAAAAAAAAACAAAAATAAAAAACTTATTTTAAAGAGATCAGCTGTCAGTCGCATTTCCTGACAGCTCTCTCTCCTTTACAAAGTTCAGAGCCTTTAAAACAGCGGATAACTGTCATCACAAGAATTGATGTTTTTCTCAACAACAGAGAGTTTACCCCGACTGAATTACAGACACTGTATAATCGTAAATTATTGTCATTACAGACAATGAAAATCTCAATGATACGTGATAGAATGACAGCCACGGGGATTGGAGTCACTCTCTCTGTTAGATCATTTTCATTTAACCCTTGTGCTATCTTAGACGACCCCACCCTTACATTGACGTGTTCTCCCTACCATGACAAAGGTGGATAAAGGTGGAAAGATTTCATGTAATCCATGGACACCAGTGAAGATCACAAATCATTGAAGAAAAAAGGTTCAGAGCACTGTCTAGTGGGTCTAGATGACCCAACTCCCAATGTTAAAGTGCCTAGGATAGCACAAGGGTTGAAAAAAGAAAAAATATATATTTTTTATATGATAGCAACAGGAAAAGAGGAGAAAGGCGCAGTACACCTTTTTTCATTATGAAAGTTTTGGTTTTTTATCATTATTTAAATATTATTATTATTTATTATTGTTATCAACATCTGAAGACAAACTCCGACCGTATACCGCTATGGCAGAAGTGACGTAATATTTGTGAAGACTTTATTTTTTTTTTTTCTTTACTTGTCCTGTCCAACAGCTAGGCAGGCAGATGAGAGCTGAGGGCCTCTTGTGTTGGACATATTTTACTTTAACAAGAGGGGTTATTAATCTTCAGACAAACCAAAGGTATGTCTGAATAAACCCCTTTTGTAATTGAGGCCAAACTTTATTCATTTCAACCACGATTGAAAATCTTTGGTGTTGGACCGGACGGAAAAGGAAAGAAGGGAAGAAGAGGGAGGGATGTCAGGGGGGGGGGAGATAGTGAGAGGGGGGGGTAAGACCATGAAGCAGCATAGAGCAGACAGGTTTACTGGTTGTTTATCGTTACGGTACAGTTCAAATGTAGTACAAAACGGGCGGGGCCTGTTCACACACACACTCAAATGTTATAAACACACCTGCTAGCTGCAAAACAGATAGTGTTCACGAACGCATACCTATGCCTTTAAACCAACTAGTGTGAAATCTTTCATTCATTCAATCATGCAAACTATAAGTGCAAAGGTGAGCTAACACCTGTGCTCAGGTGAGTGTTTATGTTCTTCTAAAATGGATGGTGGAATGTGAAAAGAAGGAGGAGGAGCGCCCAGCCACCCCCACACCCAGACTCCCGCCGCAGCAGCAGCGGCAGCCGGCAATGCCACACGGGAACAGGCAGGGAACAACCGCCCCCCGGGCGACCAAGACCGCCACCCAGGCCAGGGCCAGCAGGACCGCCGCGAGGCCCCCAGAGCCAGAGAGCAGGGAGGCGCGGAGGGAAAGAGAGCGCCGCCCCAGCCCAGCCAGGAAAGCAGCCCCCCCGCCGCGCCGGAAGAGCCCAACGCAGGGCCCCACCGGAGAAGGACGCCCACAGCCCCAGACGAGCACCCCACCACCACCCAGGAGTTCCGGGCATCCCCCCGCCCCAACCCCAGTTACGAGCCAGGACCCCCCAAGGGAGACCCGCTCCGCACTCCAGGCAGCCACCCACCCGGCCCACGGTTGGTCCAGGGAGGAGCAAGATAGGGGCCCGCCGCCCCCGCCCAGGAGGGGGGAACCCCGGGGAAAAAAGGGTAGCCCACAAGGGGTGTTATATGGCCCGACCAGGCTCGGCCATGTTGGAAGTTTGGCGGGGCCCAGCGCTCAGGGGCAAGGACCAGGACCCACCCCCCAGGGACACGAACACCCCCGGCTCAGGTGTAATATGAAGCACCGTCGGGCCCAGGGAGCTGGTACCCAAGGGACACGGCCGCCATCGCCAAGGGGCCCGCACCCCCCACCAGGGAAGGGGTAGGGGACAGATGGACCCAGGTCCCACCTTCCTTGCAAAATGTGTGTGCGTGTATGTGTGTTTGAGAGGGTGTGTGTGTGCATGTGTGTGTGTTTATGTTGGAATGTATATATTGAAGGGGGAGGGGTGTGTGTACTAACGGGGGGCGCAGTTAAAATTGGCGAGTAGGGCACTAAGGGGACATCTCCTGATTACTCACAGTGATGTCCCCTCACCCTCCCCACCAAGGGGCCCTAAATGTCTAAGGTGCGGTTAAAATTGGCGGGTAGGGTGCCAGGAGGACATCTGCTGCTTGCTTGCAGTGATGTCCAAGCACCCCCCCTACCAAGGACCCTACATGTCTAAGGTGCAAATAAAACCGAAAGAGGCATACAGCAACCATCCATACGGCAACCATAGGAGGAGGGCCACTGCCAAGTAGCCCCCCCAAGGTGCATCGCAGGCTAGACCCCCCACCCCCTCACCCTAATATGAGGTTATATGAGGAAGGGGGTAAGTTGGGGACAGCTGGTATACTGTCCCCCGGTGGTCAAACAGCTGTCCCCCAGCCCCCCCCCCCCCCCCCCCCCCCCCCCCAGCAAAGGGGCCAGGGCCACCCAGCCCAGGGGCCCCCGGCGCCGACATCGGCACCACCCACCCCACAGCCAGAAAGCGTCGCCCCCCCCGGAGCAAGCCCAGGCCCCCACCCCCAGACGCCGGCCCTAGAGGAGCTCTGGTCAGGCCTTGACGGGACCGAGGAGGCCAACCGGCCGAGGCAACCACTGATTGCCTCAGCGGAGACCCCGACCCGTTAGCCCCCCCGACCCATACTAATAATGGGCCCCCCCTCCCCCCAGAACGCCCCCCCACAGGACAGGGCGGACAAGCCCCCCACCCCACCCCACCCCAGACCCCGCAGCCGAAGCGGATGACACCCAGAGCGACCGGGGGCCCCGAGAGGGTTGTCCCGTCCCGTCCCAGAGCCAGGAAAGGGCCGATCCCAGCCCCAGGTGCAGATGGGCAGCCCATCCGGCGCCGCTGGCCCCTCCCCCCCGAGCAGGGCCCCCCGCCAACCCCCCCCAGCGCAGGCAAAGGGACCACCCCCCCAAGCCAAGCCAGACCACCACCCCACCCCCCACCACGCACCCCCACACCCAAGCCCAAGCCCATACCTGCTGCCAGAGAGCCTGGACAGGAGTGCAGAACCACAGTGCGTGCATGAAGCTGTCGGGTAGATTATTATCATAGTGCTCGCAAATGTCTGAGTTACTGAGACCCATCTTGAACATCCTCTGTCCAGTGTAGTAAATTCTGTGAAGAGTTTTGAAATGGATTAGCTGCAAATTTGGACTTTTTTTTCAGTTATAAGGTGCTTAGACAGAGTTCTGACCAGAAGCTTTCATCTGTGCTGATGCTCAAATCTGCATCTCATTTTTTTGTTGGAAGGGCAATATTGTTATCTAAATTACATAAATGTTTGTATATTTTGGAGAGAGTTCTATTCATTGAAAAATTAATCAGAGTGGTAACAACATCTGATAGCTTTAAATCGTCGTCTTTCAATTTATACTTTTTAGTAATACTTGATTTAAGTTGCTGATATTCCAAGAAGTTATTTATTCCATGTTTGTCTTGAAGTTCCTGGGGAGTTATGAATCTTCTATCAATAATTACGTGCTCTAGTTGTTTTATGCCCCCTGCTTGCCAAGCTGGGAAGTGAATCATTTTTTTGTTATTAAGGATGTCCGGGTTGTTCCAGATGGGTGTCATTTTGCACGGTTGAATTGATGATTTTGATATTTTGAGAAATTCCCACCAGGCTGTTAAAGTGGCATTTATATTAATGCTTTTGAAACAATCCTGTTTTTTAACTGTTTGGCTAATAAATGGTAGCTGTGACAGGTTGATCTTTCCACATAACGCCTGTTCCAAGTCTAACCATGAGTTGGTTTCTGGATTATTTTTTAACCATTTTAACATGTATTGCAATCTATTTGCAAGAAAGTATTTGTGGAAGTTAGGTAATTCTAATCCTCCACAGCTTTTTGCAGATTTTAAAGTTTTTAGACTAATTCTTGCAGGTTTGTTGTTCCATAGAAAGCTTGATATGGATGAGTCTAATGTTTTGAACCATTTTAATGGCTGGTTTTAGAAGAAGAATTATGTTGGCTGAGTTCATGTTAGGTGGCATTGATTGGCTCTCATTAATAGATGTGACCGTTTTATAAAATGTTGGTGCCAGTTGTTCCCAGAATTCTTTATAAAACTCAGCAGGAAAGCCGTCAGGCCCTGGTGCTTTACCATTGGGCATAAGTAACGGAGCTTCATGAAGTTCAGACAGCGAGAGCGGAGAATCTAAGTTTGTGATTTGATCCTCATTTAGCCTGGGTAGGTTTACATTATTAAGAAATGAGTCAATACTTTGCTCTGACGGATTAATCTGCGGTGTGTACAAATTTTTATAAAAGTTTTCAAATGCGTTATTAATCTTGACCGGGTCATGAGTGACATTTCCTGTTTGGTCCGTAATAGAGGTGATTGATGATTTTTCTCTATTAATTTTAAGAAGCAGCATAAGCAGTCTCCAGGGTTTTGATTTTATTTTCTAATTCTAATAAATCTGCTTTCTCTTTGCGTTTTTTGTGCGTTGGATAAGAAATGATTTTCCCTCTCATGACTGCCTTTGCTGTTTCCCAAAGAACGCACGGTTGAAGTCTAAGAAGGTTGCCCACTCTTTTTTAAAGAATTCAAGAAATTCCTGGTCCTTTAACAGAGACGTATTAAACCTCCAGGTTGTACCAGAGGGTGTGGATTTTTCCCTAGAAATGTTTACAGAGACTGGTGCATGATCACTGATAATAATTGGATGGATATGGACTTGTCGGGTAGCCGTTACAGATCGGATAGGCGTTACAGATCAGGTAACCGTTACAGATCGGGTGGACGTTACAGATCGTATAACCCTTACAGACCGGTTAGCCGTTACAGATCAAGTAACCATTACTGATCGGGTAAAAGTTACAAATCGGTAGCCGTTACAGATCGGGGGAAAGTTTCAGATTGGGTAACCCTTAAAGATCGGGTAGCCGTTACAGATCAGGTAGAGGTTACAGATCAGGTAACCGTTATAGATTGGGTAGCCGTTACAGGTAGGGTAGCGGTTACAGATCAGGTAATCGTTACAGATCGGGTAGACGTTACAGATCGTATAACCCTTACAGACCGGTTAGCCGTTACAGATCAAGTAACCATTACTGATCGGGTAAAAATTACAGATCGGTAGCTGTTACAGATTGGGGTAAAGTTACAGATTGGGTAAAAGTTACAGATCGGGTAACCCTTACAGATCGGGTAGCCGTTACAGATCGGGTAGCCATTACAGATCGGGTAACCATTACAGATTGGGTAACCCTTACAGATCGGGTAGCCGTTACAGATCAGGTAGAAGTTACAGATCAGGTAACCGTTATAGATTGGGTAGCCGTTACAGATCGGGTGGCTGTTACAGATCGGGTAGCCCTTACAGATCGGGTAGCCGTACAGATTGGGTAGCCGTTACAGATCGGGTATCTGTTAAAGATCAGGTAGCAGTTACAGATCGGGTAACCGTTACAAATAGGATAGCCGTTACAGATCGGGTAACCGTTACGGATCGGGTAGCGAGGCTTGTAGATATTCTGTGAGCAGGAAGCTTTCAAGAGGTTCCACCAGGGGGCGCCCCTTGCCTGGACTTTTTTGGTCCTCCCATGTAGACCAAAGCGGGCCTTCCACCCAGGAAATTTTTTATGGGTACTCTATTGTTGCATTTTTATTTTATGTAAACTCTCATTAGAATAAATCCTAATTTTTTTAATCAACTTTGAAACAGCGTTTGCATCTGTAGTGAGCATGTCTAAATTATTTTAGTGCGTCCAATCTCTATACCTTCCAACGAAGCATTATTAGAAAGACAAAATCCATCTATCCATCCATTTTCTTAACCTGCTATTTCCCTTTCAGGGCTTCTGGGTTGCTGGAGCCTATCCCAGCTACTCTTGGGGGAAGGCAGGATACACCTTGGACAGGTTGCCAATTTGTCGCAGGGCACACAAACATTAACACACACTCACACTTTAGAGTAACCAATTAACCTATGAAGCATGTTTTTGGACTGTGAGAGGTAGCCGGAGTGCCTGGAGAAAACCCACACATGCGCTGGGAGAACAGAAAGACAAAATGATCACTAAAATGCTTCTCTAAGAATTACTTATTTTATAAGGATGACAGTGTAAGGAGGTGGTTAAGAATTGGTTGCAAAGCTACTAAAAAATAGACTTCACAATGTTGAAATTGATGGTAAAATTAAAAAAAAAAGACAATAAATTGTGGAATTCTTCAAGGCCATTTTTAAAACCTGAAATTGTTCATACTTTACTTAATGATATTGCGAATGTATAAGAAAAATGTTTGCTTGTTAATTATGCAGATGACACAAATGTATATTGTTCAGGTCAAAATACTAATTAATTTTAGAAATAGGGATGTCATACTAAACTGAAACTTTGGAACCCAAAATTAAACATAGGGAGAGAGCGAGATGAGAGACAACGCATCTAAAAACTAAAAATGTGTTTTGAAAACAAAGAAAAAGATTTTGATGTCACTTTATCCCTTGTGCTATCCTAGACACTTTAACATTGGGAGTTGGGTCATCTAGACCCACTAGACAGTGCTCTGAACCTTTTTTCTTCAATGATTTGTGATCTTCACTGGTGTCCATGGATTACATGAAATCTTTCCACCTTTATCCACCTTTTTCATGGTAGGAAGAACACGTCAATGTAAGGGTGGGGTCATCTAAGATAGCACAAGGGTTATACAAATTCCCCTAGCACTAACCAGCAGGTCACATGACCCCGTTTTTCCAACCATTTACATCAGCTGTGCCATTCTTTTACAGTCAGCATAATAGCTTTGTGCAACTAACTTCAGGGTGGAATCGCCATTTATTCAAGACAAATAAAGACAGGAGGGAGAAGTTTTCTCACCAGGCTCTGTGATTTCACAAAGCACTATAGCCCAATCAATTTAGGAAAAAGAATTGAACTGTAACATATCGCCACAAGTTAAATCTTGTATGTATCGATTCGCATCTTAATCCAACTATAGAGATCCATTGAGCATGGTTCCAACGCCATAGCCTACCTGAGTAATGTGTGTGTCCCTTTATGAACACAGTGTACCATCGTCTGATGGCTACTTCCACCAGGATGATGTCATAAAGCTTGAATCATCTCAGACTGGTTTCTTGAACATGACAATGAGTTCACTGGACTCTAATGACCTCCAGTCACCAGATCTCCATCCAATGGAGAACCTTTGGGATGTGGTGGAACGGGAGATTGGCATCATGGAGGTTCAGCTGACACATCTGCAGCAACTGTGTGATGCTGTCATGTCAACATGAACCAAACTCTCTGAGGAATGTTTCCAGTACTTTGTTGACTCCATGCCACCAAGGATTAAGGTAGTTCTGAAGGCAGAAGGGGTCCAACTCAGTACCAACAAGGTGTACCTGATAAAGTGGCTGGTAAGTGTATGTGATACATTGGTATAGATACCAAAATGTGTCCAACATTAAAAATGATCATATATTTAAATCAGAATCAGAAATATTTTATTGATCCCATGGGTGGGAGATTTCTGCGTTACCGTAGCAGCAATGTAATCATAAAAAGAAAAGAAAATAATATAAAATCAAAGTAAATGTAAACAAACAAAGTGGTATAATAATTTAAAAACTATTTACAAACAGTACAGGCAGAAATTTGCAAAAGTTATCTGTTACTAAAGATGCATCTTAAATATATGTAGATGTTTATGTAAATCTAAAGTACCTCACTATAATTTATCTATATTGATATGTTGGTCATATGTTGAATATGTATATAAATATACTATGTAATATATTGCTTTATATAAGGAAATGTGTACAATAATGTATAAAATTATATACTATGTCTTAAATATACTGTTTAGAAAAATCCTTAACAGCAGCATGTTTACAGTTAAACAAGTAGGAGACTTTTGCTGATTTCTAATGGGGAAAAATTCAAAGCATGAAGTTTCAGAAATCCGCCTTGAGGAATGCTTTGTCTGCCTGATTACACGGCTCTGATGTAACACCACCACCTCTGGCAGCACTGAATAAACACGACTGGGACAGGGTTGAGAGAGCAGATTATATACTATCAGTGTCCTTCAGATGCACCACAAGGATTATGAAAGAAGCCCGGCTGTGAATCTGCAGGAGAACAATGCAGTCAGCTGCTCCTGACACACCAAGACAAAAAAAAAAGCCACCACAGACTTTTTCCCATTCGCTGATCCGACTCCCATCAGGGTGTCTGTCTGCTGAATGTATAATCACTCATTCAAGCACTCACTTCATTCCTTTTTTTCAAAGTTTCTGCCTAAAGTCCAATAGACTTGTGTAAAAGACATTAGGCAGGAATATGAAGAAAATGGGAGGTTAAATATTACTTAGATGTTTTTTTAAAAGGTTCTTTGACAATGGGGCTAGAGGGGTAGGAAAAGAACACTAACGTGAAGACAAACATTACTGTTCAGTCCATGCAGCAAATCATATTAACTTAACAAGACATCTAATAACAGGATATCAAAATCTAGAAACAAGGAGTTACACAAGAGCATTCAAAAAGGGAAGAACAAACTAAAAAAAACTGTTAGATAGAATTACTTCAAAATGAATGTTATGCAGCCCAATATTAAGTATTTTTCTGTGCCATTTCTAAGCAAATAGTTTGTATTTTCCCATTTGCATGCAGCTAATTGTAGTTTATTTTGGCAACGGTGACAAAAAAACTAGAGTAACAAATGAAAATGACTGATGTTAGAAAAAAATATGAACAAAATGAGAAAAAAAGTCTTAGTACAAGTTGGCCCATCTTAGTGAATCCTCAAAACATTTAAAACTAGCACTTATATTAGACCGTAAGTCAAAAAGAAATTTGTTCCAAAATAATAATAATAATAATAATGAATGCCAGTTTAACCCTTCAGTATGTTTAAAATATCATGCTTAAAATTAAATTCAAAAATTAGAGTGAAATTTCTGTGTTTTGAACCTTGAATTAAGTTTTTCTACTGTGAAAAGTTTGGAGCAAAATAGTTTTGACTCCTTTGAACAACAGTTTGCTTGTTTCTAGATTTTAGGTCTTCATGAGATCAAAGAGTCTTCGATGTGCAGATTTAGAATAAAGCTAAAAAAGGAGTTGAGGAAAGATAAGTTGAAGGAGCTTATAAAACCTGTTAAAAATGTCTTTAAAAAAAAGAGTAATCTTTGCAAGTACAAGGTTGTCTGCAGTGTACTGTGGATGTTATTTTTGTTTTTTTTAAACATCTTTTTAGCTTAGATTTTGAGTAGATTTTACACTTCTTTATATTCATTTTTGGCTGCTGCATCATAAGCTACGCTCACACTGGACATGTGACATTCAAACACGCACTAAAAGCTCATTCTTAAATGTGCATTTAGCCCATGGCGTTCACACTGTCACTACCCGATACTAGTGAATGTTCACCACCTACAGCTAGAAGAAGCTTGATCCAAAATGTCAAAACGCTGAAAATTTCATGGATCTCGCTCCAGCTCTATTCTGATATGTGAAAGACATGATGTCAAAGAATTCCAGCCGGGCAGGATGGAGGATAAAATAATAATTGTATCCTCCATGATCAATTTAAACGCGGTTGGCACTTCTGTGAATTAAAGGGGGAGCCATCCATCCATGCGTCACTACCAAATCTACGTCCCTGATTGGTCAAAGTTTGACATATAGTCCAAAAAATTCAGTTTATTTTTTGTTTCATTTTTGTGTGTTTCTATTTCTTTTATGCAAAGCACTTTGAGGTGTTTTTCAACAGGAAAAATGCTGTATAAATAAATCTGAATTTGAATAAAAGAGGTTGTAGGTTTTAGGTGAAAACCCATCAGCCCACAGTTCCTGACTGAGACTGTCAAAAAGATGTCCGGGCAGTTTCTTCCTCCTGCTCGATCACTCCTCTTCTCCAGATTGATAGCTTTTCTTAAAGCCTTTGTGGCTGCAGAACAATGGGAGCCCTGCATGTGTCACATGTGCTGCCTTTTGATTAACATACTGGACTTGTTTGTGTAACAGGATCTTGGGGGTGAAGCAGAAATACCAGCGTCCCAGTTTTATTTTTTTTTAACTTTTCTTTCGTTTTTGCCAATCCCTTGTGGACTCTGTCTTCACTTACAAACTTGAATCAGAGGAATGGCGTGTGGCGTGAAATAAGTTCACACACGTCCTGGAATTCCCGGATTGATTAATCCAAATCTCCCACATTCAAGGTCTGCGAGCGCGCGACCCAGTTTCCGTGGCGAAGTGAAGGCAGTTCGACTTGTTTGTAAGGAAAATAACATTTCACATGTAGGCAAAACAGCGAGGAAGTTAAGGCCACAGCCCCTGACCAATGCAGGAGATAGTCTGGGCCAATGGAGTCTTTGTTCTCTGTTTCACTGAATCCAACTACAAATCTTTTTTTTTACATTTTCATCCCATCAGAGAGGAGGAGTGTGTGCCTCCAAAAAAAGTGCTGAATATCTCTATTGATTGTTTATTGTGGGGCTTTGGGCCAGCATGAATGCGGCTCTGAGAAGTGGTGGAGGAGGGGTTGTTCTTCAACTGATGTATGTGGAGGGGTGGGAGGGGGGGGGGGACTGTTGTGGATGATGTTCTTTATCTCTAAATAATCAATGGATTCCTCTTGTGAGCTGTTTTACAGCCAAACAGTGGCTTTACTGTCCCCTTTTGATCAGAGAAATCCCAAAAAAGGAGCAGTCTTCTTCAAAATAAGGGTAGTGAAGTTAAATAGACTCGTCGAGTACAGATGATTTATACAATTCAGATGAGTTACTGTTTGCATTATGTGTCATTTCACATTTGAATGCAAATTCAATCATTTCCAAGTATTTCAAATAAATGTTTTACACTTTTCTTGGAGTTTTCACAACAACCCATTTGCAAAAAGTAGAACACCTACTTGAGTTTTAATTTACTTTATTTTTTTTAGGTATACTTGAGTAGAAGTACACCTTGTACATGTAGTGTAGGTAATATACTAACTGAATACTTCTCAGGCTAAACTGGTACATTTTAAGTTAACAATGCATAGAAAGTATATAACAAATAAACTCCAAGTACTTCTCTTTTAGCACAAATAACGTGTACTTAAATAGACTACTGCCATTGCTAGGGGACAGTTATCTTCATGTGTTTACTTGGAAAAAAAAGAAAAACACTGCATACAATCATAGAGTTAGGTTAAATATGCTATATTTCCACTGCTTGTGCAGCATGTGAAAACAAGAAATTAGCACTTCAGCTAATTTAACAAGGTAAAAACAAGCAAAAAAAGGTTATTTAAATGTTAAAAAGTGCTAACAAATGCACAAAGAATACAGGGCATTGAATAAAATCACTATCATTCTTCCATACATTGACTTAAACACAAAGTATTGAGTATAACTACTCATAAAAGTAAAAATATTAACCCCCAAAAGTACCCTTATGAAAAAGTAGTACACTTATTTTAGGTATAGTAGAAGTGTAGGCTAGTGGTAGTCAGTGTAGCAAGTGTACTAATTGAATACTTCTTCAGGCTAAATCACAACATAAAATTTAGTATAGAAAAAGTACATTTCAACTATACTTCCCCACTTTTAGTATAAACATAGGATACTTGTAGTACACCTAAATACTGTAGACAACGTGTTGCTAAGGGACAATTAGAGCTTTTGTTCTTGAAAAAATGGAAAACACTGCATACAATCTTAGTGTTAATTAAGTTAGAAATGCTTAATATCCACTGTTTGCACATTATATGGGTGTGAAATCCTAAAATGAGATTTTTGAAATGAAGAAATATGCATTTCCACTAATTTAATACATTTAAGAAAAACAAAAAGTTATATAAATGTTAAAAAGTGCTTGAAAAACATACAAAAATAATATCAGGCGTTGAGTAAAACTCAACTATTCTTCATATGAAATTGACTAAAACACAAGGTATTGAGTATAACTACTCATAAAAGTAGATTTTATCCCCAGACGTACCTTTAGAGAAAAGTAGTACACTTGAAGATTATTTTATGAATACTTGAGTAGAAGTATACCAAGTATATTATAGACCATGTACATGTTGTGTAGGAAGTATACTACCGGTAACTGAATACTTCTTCAGACTAAAGTGAAAGATTTTAAGTTTACAATATGGTGTATAAAAACAAATACAATACTTCACTTTCACTTCTAGTATAGACTAAGTATACTTGTAGCATACTTAAATAGACATGTTATCGTCTAAGGGACAGTTAGATCTTTATGTTTATTCTTGGAAATAAGGAAACAATTTTAGAGTTAATCAAGTTAAATATGCAAAATTTCCACTGTTCGAACACCAAATGCGTGTAAAATCCTCAAATGAGATTTTTGAAATCTGGAAATACGCATTTCTGTTAATTTAACAAGTTCAAAATAAGCAAAAACGCAATTTAAATGTGAAAAAAAGCACAAAGAATACCAAACCTGTAAAAGTCACTATTCTTCATCCTAAATTGACTTACTTGGGAATGAGTGCTCATAAAAGTAATTTAGTTTAATCTATTTTATTAGTCTTATTTTAATAAAGTTTAGATTTTTTACAATTCCATATGAGACTCTTACTTTAACAACTGGCCTAAAGAGCTAGCCCTTTTCTTTAAAGCCACAACTTTTCATACTTCACAGTTATGCAAACAAGTGTGTGTTGCATAACTTTTGACACAGAAAGTGAACAGCTGCGTTGAGGTGTTTTTCCAAACGTTTGTTGTCATTGAATGAAATAGTTATCATTATGACAGCCTGGCAGTTTTCTGGAGTGGAGAGAACCTGCTTCAAGCCCGAAGCAAGAGAAGGAAAAAAAAAAGTCATGTAGCTGTGAAAAAAGTTTGAGGCTCCCCTCCCCCATCCCCACATGGCAGATGATGCATGACCTGAGAAACGTGGAACAACTACAGTTTTTAGGTGAGTTCGGTCCATTTCACACACCCTCTAAGGTTCGGTTATGGGCCTGTTTAACTCGCCCGGTGGCACCTTTATTGAGGAAGCCTTTAACCGGCTGGCTGCAAGGTCAGTGAACTAAACACGATATAAGTTATATAGGTGCCTTCACTGTACACAGAAGAAGCTGTAAATTAATGTTTTTGGAGGACAACAGCAACAAAAAAGGGACAGTTTTAAAGCATAAATGTTTGTGCGATTCAATAATCGGAAAGTTATTTATAGGGGTTTAGTTTGTGTGTGTTTAGTTGTTTATTTTTGACTAAATAATCTCTTCTGTCATTAGAGACCACGTGACCGTCTTTATAGTTTTTTTTTTTGTTTTTTTGGAGGAGGAGGAGGAGGAGGAGGAGGGGGCATCGTGGACGGGCTCCATCCTCCCCAGGAGAGCGAATGAGGAGTCAACAGCTGCACAGTGAGGACGAGTCTCCACCAAACATGATTCGAATCAAACAATCGAGTTGTAGGTGAGGCGACGGCGGCGCGTGAGACAGATATGAAGAAGAAGCGACTCACGCAGACGGCGTAAGCTGTGGCGCCGCACGCGCTCCCGCACTCTCAGTTGTCATCGTTAATCCGGAAACTGTTTCACTTTGTATTGTTTGGTGAGTTCTTCTTGTAGTTTCGGGAGCGGAAAAAAAGTCGTACCACCTTGCTAGCGTTAAACGACATAACATGCCAGTTCACGGCTCGGGTTACCTTGGGGACGCTAGCCTATTGTTGTTACGTGGGTTAACTTTTATAACTGGCGACAAACGAAATACACAATAAATATTTGGGGGTAAAAAAAAAAATCAATCAATCAAGCCACACAGTTGTCGAAAACAGCTTGGTCGTCGTGTGAACTCGGTTCCATTCGGCTCCA
The DNA here is from genome assembly GCF_053564925.1 of Oryzias latipes. Classification (NCBI taxonomy): domain Eukaryota; kingdom Metazoa; phylum Chordata; class Actinopteri; order Beloniformes; family Adrianichthyidae; genus Oryzias; species Oryzias latipes. The sequence continues at coordinate 11,160,113 of NC_136243.1, read as the reverse complement.
TTCAGCTTTCTGTGAGTTTTAGCTAATGTGTTCGCGTTGACACAACTATTGACCCGTTAGGCTTTGACGGAAAAAAGAGCGAATAATTAATTTGCTCGAGCTGGTATTATGAT
>NC_136243.1:10967500-11155000 GCF_053564925.1 Oryzias latipes | reverse complement strand
AACCATGTATCCAGAAGTCCTGACGATGCACGTCAAGCTAACGCACAAAGACCGGTCCGAGGGCCCCCGGAGGCCCGGACCCGCGTGCAGTCTCAGGCAAAAGCGCCACACTGGCTGCCCCCCCGCGCTCGAAGGCAAAGATGTCGCCCCGCTCCCGATGACCGACAGGCAGCACCCGCGCCGGACCAAGTCCCCGCCCCCACAGCCCACAAGAGCGCCCCAGAAACCACCCCCTGCTCCTAAGCTGTCCCCGATCCACGCCCCGCAGCCGGAGCTCTTCCAGGAGCCCCATCGCCACCGACAGAACCCCGACCCGCACCACAGCCAGGAAACGTCCAGATTCACCGAGCTGGTGAGGCCCACCAACCCCGGCAGCAAGCATGCGGGGGACATGAGGGCCCCTCAGGACAGAGCAGCTGTTGGCGAGAGGAGCTACCCGGCGAGGCAGGGGGACATCTGGCACTCGGACGCCGCCCGGCTGTGTCTGTCCAGCCGCTTCGGGGGCTTCCCCCACATAGATTTAGGCGAACCTTCAGGGAAAAGGCTAAAGTTCTCTTCGGCGAGCCGGGAGGCCGACGGCGGGGAAAAGTCCGCTTTCAAAGGGATGCACGGAGACGCATCCAGCAGGCTGCTACTAAAAACCATATCCCAGGGCGCGGGCCCCGCCACTGCCGCCGAGGCTTTGGGGGCAATGAATACCACACCCGGGCCTTTAGGAGGGAGCCTGAACTCTGAGTGGAGCATGATGAGCCTCCTCCGCTCCTGCACGCCCGGAGATTTGGCCTCCCTCTATCACAGCACGCCGATGAACCCCAACCACGGAGGGCTGGGCCCCCCGAGACCCGGTACGTACCCCATTTACCCCCCGTTTTCCTTCAGTTTTTCCTAGAGTTAACTTAAAAAAATTCCTCCTCAGGGAGCAGGGCTGTGGTGTACCAACCGCTGCCCAGTCTGCCCGGCCTGCAGATGAGGGACCCCTCGGGCCCGTACCCTCATCAACGCTACAGAGCCACCGACAAAAGCTCCTGAAGACAAAACGGCCGAGGATAAAGGTCGCAAACAGACGTTCAGCAACACTTCCTTCCCCGATTTGATTCCACACGAACGAGCCTGTCTGGTCTTTTGTTAGCATCTTTCTAGGCTGCAAACTTTGCTGCTACAAACGATGGATTTTTGCTCAGAGCGTGTCTGTGCTTCCCTTATTTAATGTTTGAGGAGAAAAACAGTAGTGCTGTGTGGACATTTTTGTCTTTTTTTGTTTGTTTTTTAAGTGGGAAACGTGCACATAATCACAGATGTTCCTGTCAGAAGTGTTGCTGGAGCCTCTCTGAAGCGTTCAGAGGTCAACGACGTCTGTAAGATGTCACTCAGCCCCGCCCCCTGAAAAAAAACATGGCGTCTTTTTGATTTGCTCTTCCCAGAACCGCGGGTCTTCGGTTCGCTCGTTCAGACGTCCATCTACCTCACGTGTCGCTGGAAACACTCTGCGTCTTTGCGAAGCTTTTGCCCGGAAAAGGCCACGCCTCCATCTGCTGATCGCAGCTACTACTGACGCGATGGAGGCGCTTTGGTGCGCCGCGCTCGCCACCCGTTTACATTCCCGTCGGAGTTCCTTTTTATTTGTCGCGAGTTCAGCTGAGAGCGGAAGTTACCAAAAGTGTTTGGTTTTCAGGCGGCAGCCGCCCTTCTTTGCTTTCCGTCTTTTTCTTTCCGCCGCCGTCGGACACCAGAATCCACGAAACACTGTGAAGAACTGAACTCAGGGTCATTTGCGGAAACGCCGTCTCCGCCGCTTTAAACGGCCTGAGCTTCACCTTTTTCTTTGGGCAGAAACATTTCCTGTGAACTTTTGGAAAAGTGAAAATATAGTTTTGGAGATTTGTATGAAATATTTCAACAATAAAGCAAAAAGTTGAGCAAAAAGCTCTCTGCCTCTTTTTGTCCCAGAGTCGGAGTGAATGGTGTTTAGTGAAAGCGTAAACGGAGCCGTCCGGCAGGATAAACCTGCTAGGATGGATGAGGGAAATAATCCCTCTGGCTAGATCTCTGCAGGAACGTGTCCTTTAAAAGAAATGCATTTGAGGCTGAAAATCAACAGAATTCATTAGTTGTAGTTTATCTTTATGGATCAGTCATCCCTGATTAGGATAATCCAAGAAGAAAATTTACGCATTTAGGAAAAATCCAAATCCAGGAGAAAATATCAAGTCTTTAAATGATCTTACAGAATCTCAGCTCAGGATGTAGAAACGAAAAATGATTTTCAGAATAAATGTCGCTCATTTAGAAAGAATAATTGAATTTTAAGAACATCATTTGTGATCGAAAGATGGTTAAAAGAATTAATAATGATAATAAACTTTATTTGTACAGCACCTTTCAAGATAAAAATCACAAAGTGTTTCACAGTAAAACACAAAAAATAAAAAATAATTATGAAAAAGTTTTAAGCTGCTTTTTAAAGAAAACACTGAGTCTGCAGATCTGAGGCTGAGGGGAAGGGAGTTCCAGAGCGATGGAGCCGCTGCTGCAAAGACTCTGTCACCTTTAGTTTTTAACCGGGTTCTCTTAACAACCAGCAGACCTGGTCACATGACCTCAGGGACCTGCTGGGAGAAATGTGGCTATTGAGCTGTGTATGTAAAAACCAGGATTTTAAAATGCACTCCGAACCGTATGAAGACTTGGATGAATTGGTTAAAAGCCTTGCAGCAGCGTTCTGGACAACCTGGAGTCGTTCTAGAGATTTTTTGCTTAAACGTGAAGATGGAGTTACAGTAATCCAGAAGAGAAGATATAAAAGCGTGGATGAGCATCTCCATCTCACAACGAGACACAATTGGACTCAGTTTTGCAATGTTTTTAAGATAATAAAAACAAGAACGAACAAGTGACCCGACACGAGAGTCAAGGGATAAAACGAGTCCAGACTCACCCCAAGGTTCCTGACACATTGTTCCTCCCAACGCCACATTCAATTTTCAAAATTTTCTTTCAGGAAAAAACAATTATTCAATTATTTTACCAAACTAATAGAATTTTTAAAGTGTAATAGGAGAATGAAGATGAATAAAATAATGAGTGATTTGAAATTTCTTGAAGGAAAAAACAGTTTCAGGAAAAATGTCGCTTTATGAGAGAAACAATCGAAATTAAAAAACATAAGATTAAAGATGCATAAAATATATTAATGTCTTTCATTTAAAGAAATATGAGCAGTTTCCTATCTTGGAAAAAAATTGAATTAAATCACCTTTTCTGGAAAAAGTTATTTTTTAATGTAAGAGGAGAGTAAAGACGGATAAATAAATTAAAGTTAATGGCTTGTTTTATTTCAAAATATCTGAGGAAAGTTTTCTTTTGAGGGAAAAAAGATTTCCTTCCTTCCTTTTGGCAAAATAATTGTATTTCAAAGGTATAAAAAGAGATGAAAGATAAAGGAATTAATAATAATGACACTTTGTATTTTCAAAATATTTGATTATTTTTAGGAAAAAAACAGTTTGAATAAATGTTGCTCTTTAGAAAAATACTTGAATTTTTAAAAATAGACAATATTAAAGATGGGTAAAAAAAATCATTTTAATATCATTTTTTAGAAAATTTTGAAGTTTTCTTTTAGAAAAATTTCAGTCTTTTAGCTAAATATTAGAATGTTTGAAATACAGTTAGATATTAAAGATAGATAACAACATTTTTTATTAATGCCTCATTGCATTTAAACAGTATTTAGAATTTTCTTTGAGGAAAAATATATTCTCATGCAGTGATGCAGGTTAACCAGCAGAGGGCAGCAGTTGTCTACTGTAGACTGGCTTTCTCTGATTTTTTGTTTCAGCATCTTAATAAATTTCCTCACATTTTGGCCCAGAGAATGGAAATCAGAGCTGAACACTCCAAATGTAGACTGCAAAACTGATGTGGTAACTAAAGCACAACATAAAATAAGAAAAACAATCACATTGGCATCATTTTAAAACAATCTTTCTCACCAAAACACTTAAAACAACTTATTTTGCTTTGGATTTCATTTCAAAAATGGCCACACCCTGTTCGATGATGTCACGCAGGTGTGGCACATCAACCTTTATTAACTATGTTAACACAGACCCATTATTAACATGTAAAAAATAAAAACCATTTAACAGACAGAGTGACTCTAAGCCGCGTGGCTGTCATATATCGCGTATCATTGAGATTTTCATTTTCTGTAATGACAACAGTTAACGATTATACATTGTTGCATTTAGGCGAAGATCTTTTATTTTTCTGCGCTGTAATCCAGGCTCAGACTTTTGTATAGGAGACAGAGCTGTCGGGAAATGCGACCGGCAGCTGATCTCTTTTTTTTTCATTTTTTTTTAAATGAAACCTATAAACAATCTACAGGAGTAAATATATATCAATTTACTGAACTGTTACAATGTTGGTCTAGGAAGTGATGTAATGTTTGCGCATGTGCAGACAGATCAGGTAGCCGTTGCAGATTGGTTACTGTCACAGATTGGGTAGCCGTTGCAGATTGGTTAACGGTTACAGATTGGGTAACCGTTACAGATTGGTTGACGGTTACAGATTGGGTAGCCATTACAGATTGGTTAACGGTTACAGATTGGGTAACGGTTATAGATTGGGTAGCTGTTACAGATCGCGTAGCCGTTACAAATTAGTTAACGGTTACAAATTGGGTAACCGTTACGGATTGGGTAACGGTTACAGATTGGGTAGCCATTACAGATTGGTTAACGGTTACAGATTGGTTAATGGTTACAGATTGGTTAGCCGTTGCAGATTGGTTAACGGTTACAGATTGGTTAACGGTTACAGATTGGTTAACCGTTACAGATTGGGTAACGGTTACAGATTGGTTAACGGTTACGGATTGGGTAACTGTTACAGATTGGGTAACGGTTACAGATTGGTTAACGGTTACAGATTGGGTAGCCATTACAGATTGGTTAACGGTTACAGATTGGTTAATGGTTACAGATTGGTTAGCCGTTGCAGATTGGTTAACGGTTACAGATTGGTTAACGGTTACAGATTGGTTAACCGTTACAGATTGGGTAACGGTTACAGATTGGTTAACGGTTACGGATTGGGTAACCGTTACAGATTGGGTAACGGTTACAGATTGGTTAACGGTTACAGATTGGGTAGCCATTACAGATTGGTTAACGGTTACAGATTGGTTAATGGTTACAGATTGGTTGACGGTTACAGATCGGATAATTATTGTCATTACAGACAATGAAAATCTCAATGATATGTGATAGAATGACAGCCACACGGCTTGGAGTCTCTGTTTGATCAATTGTATTTTAAATATATATATATATAACAGGAAAAGATGAGGGCGCAGTCCACCTTTTTTATTTTAAACATTTTTGTTGTTTTGATTATTTAAAGAGGTTATTATTGTCATCAACATTTGAAGACAAACCCTGACCGTATACCGCTATGGCAGAAGTGACGTAATATTTGTGCAGACTTATCGGGTAACCGTTACAGATCGGAAAACCCTTACAGGTCAGTTAAAAGTTAAAAATCGGGTAACTGTTACACATCGGGTAAAAGTTACAGATCGGGTAACCGTTACAGATTGAGAAACGACAAGTATCTGTGTTCAAGCCTTGTGACACATGTTTGGAAAACCCTTGAGCGCAGAGCATGATGGTCCACTTCCTGTGTTTGCTCACAAAGAGAAGACTGACAAAACTCATCACGGCTGCTTCCTCCTCCAACAGAAAATTACCAGGGACAATCTTCAGCGCACTGAGCAGCACTCTAAACTTTCTCCCTCCTCCTTCTCCTCCTCTTTTGAGTGGAGACCACATCTGTTTGCTGTCTGTTCCCCTGGGCCAGCACTGTGTAATCTATTGCATTAGCTCACATTAGTGCATATCGCCCATGGGCCTTGGTAATCACAAACGCAAAATGAGCATTTCACTTAGCATCACCCTCATGTTGCCTCACACGGTGGAGGAACTCGGTGCTGCAGAGTCCACATCCATCCTGGAGTCGCAGGGGCGGGAACAGGAAGTGACCCTTCTCTTCTCTTCTCTTTCATCGTAAAAGTTTGCCTTTATTAGTAGGGGGTGGAGGAAACAGTTTCTAGACCCTGGATGAGGCTGTGGTTTATTAAAAAAAAGATTCTTTGGTCACTCTGGATGGTACAGCGATGGTGACTGAGGATCCAGGAGGCCTTTGTGACTCCCTTCCTCAGCAGCAACTCTGAAACGCTGCAGCTCCACTACGTCCTGGCCGCCACCCTGAAAGTGGCCTTCTCTGTTGTTTTCCTCATCTTCATCGCTCGTAATCGTCGCCTCGAGATTCCCCCCCTCCAACTTGCATGAATTAGCAATTGGGCCAAGCCTGGGCAGATTACACTCAATTGTTGAATCTCCTGTCAAAATTGTGAGCCTGAAAGTCTGGACTGACTGCTCATCATCATCATCGCCCCATTCCTCTGAGGAAGAGGAGTAATGTAATGGTTCCCACAAAAAAAATAAAATAAAAAAAAAACAAGCCCTTGGCCTGAGGAAAGGGATTTGGGTGTCTGGAGACAACGGGGGCCATATGGAGCAGGCTGAGATAGCAAGGCACATGTACAGAATAATGGATGATGTGTCATGTTTCATGTTGCAGGGAAGCCATCAAGAGACTTCGGTCGGGGAAATCAAAAGGCTCAAACGCAGCAAAAGCGACTGTTGGACCATTTAGCACTTTTTGATTATTTTCAATGCTGGGAGAGAGCATGTAGCTCTGAAGATTTGATTTCTTTTTCCCCAGCACCTGCAGTCTGTGGGGGTTATTTATGATAGGGCAGCAGGGAGGAGTCTATAGCTTAATCATGAACCTGTTTAAAAAAACACACACACACAGAGAAAAATCCAAAGGCAAAACAGATACATGCAAAGACTATTTAGAGATTAGTTTACAGTGTTTCTCATCTCACCCCTGAATGTAGGTGTGTATGGACTGAAAGTTCATGCATCGGCACGAGGAATAGAAAATACCTGCAAAATGTCATCATGGAAGCTGAAGGTAGAGTGCTGCAGCACCCCCTAGTGGCCCACATATGCACCAGCAGGAAAGTTCTTTTTTGTTACAAAGAAACTGTGAAGGAGGGGTGATAATCCACATAAGTGATCCCTTATTATGTGTTGAATTAAATTATTACATGTAAAAGATACAATAAAAATGGTTTAATTTTTATATTTTATACAGTTAATGGATCATTTTTGTCATTCTTTTGACACATAAAAGTTGGGCTTTTGTTTAGCAATTTAACCCCTTGATGCCTTAATTTATTTCCAGCTATGAAAAAAAAATCTCTTGCTTTCAAGTAGGTATTAAATTGAGGTAATGTTGGAGCCAAAGTGGTTTGATCCAGATTTGCATCATTGGGTGTTAAGGGGTTAATGTGCCAAAAGGTTCAAACTCTTAAAAAAAAAGACTTAAACAGAACTGTAAAACACAATACTTCTGTTTATTTCATAACATTTAGGGATGTCTGATGTTCATAATCCCCAAAGATTTATATACAGTTAAGGTTATTTGGTCCTAAAAAGACCCAAAACATCACATTTCTGTAGTTAAAAAACTCAAGATTCTATCTTCATGTAATTTCTATGATTAGTAGAAAATTACATTTTCACAGCCAGGATTTTGTTTTATATTATTGGTTAAAATAAAATGTCAAAATTTAAATTTAGTTCTAAAAAAATCTAAAGACACCTGAAAAAAACCCCAAAACTTTTTCATAAAAACATACAATCGAAAATATATACATTTTTAATAGAAAAGTTATACATTACTTATTTTGGTGAGATTTCCAGCATGATTATTGCATACTAAAAAAGTTTTTGAGCAAGACTTTCAAAATAAAGTTGTAAACTGTTCCATGAAACCAGTGGGGTCTGTAAACAGACCCAAAGAGCTGAAAATGACAACAATTTAAGCAAAATAAACGCTTTAACAAAATATTGCAAAAGAACACCGTAAAGATTACACCGTACACAATGATGTAAAACTGGGAGTTTAATATTACCCTCTTAGGAAAAACTGGACCAAACATAAAGAAATGTTTGTTTTAAAAAAGGGGGGCAAAATTATTTTATTTAGAGACTTAATTGACATTCTGGTAAGAAAATCAAATCAAAAGTTCATTTGTTGAAAATTTTTCCCCATCATAATTAGCAGAACCTTTTTGAGTCTCAAAACAAACACATTTCAGGAAGATTTTTACAAAATAAAAGTCAACCATCTGTTAAAAAAATAATGATTTATGACTAGTTCTCTTGAAAATAAGCATGATTTTACAAACGGATTTATTTTACAAATTAAAAAATGTTTGCATGGAAGTTGGAATAAATAAATAAAAAGTTTTTCCATCTCTCAGATTCTGTCGCTTTCAAAATAAAACAGAACTCTTACTTGGACTAAACTGAAAACACGGAAACAGCAAAGAAGAAAACATTTTAGTTCAGAAACAACATCAGGTACAACTTTGGATATTTTATTATATATATATTGTAACCACCCAGCTGATATTTTTAGAAAACAGCTAAAAAAACACAAATGTATTTCACCAAACACTGAAAAAAGGGAGACTTTCTATAAACAACAGCCGCTCAGACACACAAAAACAAGACAAACACTTAAGAAAATGACACTGCAGTGAAGATGAACAACACAACAATCTATTCAACAAGGATCCGGAGAACACGCCGCAGATTCTCTCCGCTGTTCCTCTTTGCTGTGATTTCTTTGAGCTTTTATTTTTTTATTTTTTATTTTTTTGCTTTCTTGTACACGCACGCGGGCTTGTTCCGTGACGTGATTGGACCAAAGGCTGGTCTTTGTTCTGAGGCGATCCGGAAGAAGGAGCGGACAGCGCGGATGAACAAAAGGCACGTGCGATGAGGCGTCGGCGGCGGAGGTGAAGCCCGCGCTACATCCGCCACTGGGGGCGCCGCGTGCCTAGTCCCGCTCCCCTACCTGCACGTGCGCCTGTAACCCCCCCCCCTCCTCCTCCTTCCCTCCCAGCATCAGGGCTGCACTTAAGTGCTGTTTCCGATACCCATGAGCAAGCCCCGCGAAGGCGGCCCCGTCCGCCGCAGCCCTTATTGTTTTCTCGCGGATGATTGATTGATGGATGAGGGCTGACACTTCAATGAAGCCATTTCCACTGGCATCTCTATCCGATGATGTGCGGCGTATATTTGCCATCCACGCCTCATTGCTCGCCTGTGTCATTCCTGGAACTTCATTTACACTATGTTTCCCCCTGAAGGACCTTTTTTTTTCTGTCCCATCCTGCTACTCTTTTTTTTATCTCTACGCCATAAAATAATGTTGGCTCTTGTTGACACTGGATCCCCCCCCCAAAAAAAATCATTTGTGTACAGGCGTCCAGGCCGGAGCTGCTCGTCTCAAGCACAAACGGGGGGCTTCCAACACCACCAAAAGGTTGCCCCCCCCCCTCCTGAAAAACATGTTGAAGTATATTAGTTCAATGACAGCATGATGGAGGTGCCTCCTCCCAGACAATTGCCTGTTTCTGCTCATATGGGGAGCAGATGGTAAGCAAGCATCAGCGTGGCAGGCTTTCTGGGATGACGGCCATGAGATTCCCCCTCAGGTGCCATTGCAGCCCCCTTTAGAAGGAGAGAGTGATTGGTGGGACATGGCACCCAAAGCAAATGCTTTTTTTTGTGTGTTTTGTCTTTTTTTTTTTGCCTGCGTTACAGGTTTTAACAAAAATGCAACAAAGCCTTTTCAAAGTCACCTACGACATTATGTGCTGGAATTTTGCAGACCTGCGTTGTAACTAAACGTGAAAAATACATCTTTAAAATCCACTAATAGATGCAATTGAATTTAATTTAAATGTGCACAAAAAGAAAAGTTGAAAAAAGAAATGCAATAATAGCAGAAGACTGGACCCTTAACCGTTGTGCTAACTTGTGGGGTCCAGATGACCCCACCCTTACATTGACATGTTATTCCTACCAGGACAAAGGTGGATAAAGGGGGAAAGATTTCATGTAATCCATGGACACCAGTGAAAATCACAAATCATTGAAGAAAAAAGGTTCAGAGCACTGTCTAGTGGGTCTAGATTAACGTTGAGAGTGGGGTCATCTGGACCCCACAAGATAGCACAAGGGCTAAAAGAGTTTAATTGACCGGAACTATTTAAAAACACAACACCAAATGCCTTGTGCACCGATCAGTCCAGTCCGGTACTTTGAGCGTTTCCATTATAAAAATTGACTGAACTGTACTCTTTTATTGGTTGTAGGTCCATAGGACAGTGGAACGGACTGGTCAAGGCAGAGCAACTGTTGAAACCCTGTGATTGGCTGATGGTCACTAGGACAAAATAAAGCAGCCGTATTCCTTTTCGCCACTCGAAGTTTTCTCTCTAACAACAATAAGCGCTTTATTTTTACCAAGTGGAAAAATGAGCAGCTGGATGACCACCATTGTTGTTTTTGTTGTTGTTAGCTTCACTCTGCATGTGCCGTAACGGTCCAACTTTGAGTGGAAACGTTCACCTGACTTGCCTGGACCATTCTAAACTGGACCAGACCAGACTCAGTGGAATCGAGGCTCTACAGCCCACTTCTAATGATTCCTTCTTCAAGCTGTCTCCACCTTCATCTGGTCTCAGTGCAGGTCCATGTGCAGTTTTACTAAAAAATAAAATGACTGACAAACACAAATCCAATCAAGACATGTGTGCAGGAAATATGGATGAAAAGATGGGTCACAAAACTGTCTGTATTCTCTTGATGGGTTAGGGTTAGCGCAGGTACCAAACTGCAAAGGGTACTGTGTGCAACCTGCAGTTTTTGGTCATGTGACAGCTGCAATAGTTCAATATGCTGTGGGCTTAGGGATGGGGGGCCGTATAAGACATTATTTATTCTGATGTATGAATGTGAATGGTTCAGAATAAATAATGTCTTATACGGCCCCTCATACTTAGGGGTGGCGGATTAACACAAAACACTGGAGTAACTCACCTGTTAACCAAAAATACCCAGAAATCAAACACGCATTCTTATTTTTAGATAGTCATTGATAATTGAATAGAGCATATGATTCCAAAATTGGTGGTGTGAGATAATGGATACAGCCCCAACTGTTTGCATTTCCCAAAATACAGCTTTCAAGTCCAGTGAACTTTTTCCAAATGTTTTGAAAAATTTATAGTTTTCAATATTTCTTTTGGTTCCATTTGCTTTTCCTTGTTCCAAGTCCATCTTAAAGAGCAAACTCAGGACAAAAACCAGCCAAACTGTGAGGAGAAAACACCACTGAGTTGAAAGCAGTTACTTTACACACAGGATGGAGCGTCCAAACCTGCAACAGTGAGGTTCAGATTTAGACGCCCATGTTGAACGATCCTCTTTCCTGATAGATATGCAAAGATTAATAAAATTAAAATTAAGATAGTTATAATTTATTTATATATAAGATGAAATGTTTCCACTTGCTTTCATATGTGAAGGCCATGTTGAAATAAAAGTTCATTTGAAACAAATGTTATTGGAAACAATTCTGAGGTCACAAGTGCTAATACAGTATTTATATACTAGCCTCTAACAAAATATGAAACCCTCAAAGTGGTGCATCTGTTGGACAAATTACCCCTCAAAGGATGACCGACTTTTAATGTTGTTGTTTCAGGAGGAAGACGAAGAAGAAAGAGAAGAAGAAATTGCTATCTTTCAAAATAAAAGGTAAAGTCTGAAAATTATCCCAAATTGCACATAAAAATCTTAGTTTTGCAAAGTTTCAAATTGGTGCATCTGCAGTGTCACCACATATGTACAATTGCTTTTTGGAGGCATGTGTTTCACGCTCCTGTCAGCAGTGCTAACTGATTGTAGTTCTTTTTATAAACGGAGGCTGGTGGCTAGAATGAAATGACTACAGGTCACATTTGGTTTACAGGCCAAGCTTTGGACATGCCTGACTTAAATCCTCTACTCTTTTAACCCTTGTGATATCTTAGATGACCCCACCCTTACTTTGACGTGTTCTCCCTACCATGACAAAGGTGGATAAAAGTGGAAAGATTTTCACTGTCTGTAATGACAACAATTTACGATTATACAGTGTTGCATTTAGGCGACGCTCTTTTATTTTTCTGCGCCGTAATCCAGTCGGGGTAAACTCTCTGATGTTGCGGAAAACATCAGTTCTTGTGAGAGTTCTTGTCAGAGTTATCCGCTGTTTAACCCGTGTGCTATCTTAGATCAGTGTTTTTCAACCAGTGTGCCGCGGCACACTAGTGTGCCTTGGGAGATGGTCAAGTGCGGCCGTGGTGCAGCGGTAGGGCGGTCGTCTTATGATCGTAAGGTTGCAGGTTCGATTCCCGCCTTGCACGCCCATGAGTTGAAGTGTCCTTGGGCAAGACACTGAACCCCCACCTTGCCTCTGGTGGTAGGCGGGCGCCTGTGTTTGCCCCTGTGTTTGCCAGCAGAGCTGCCACCAGTGTGTGAATGTGTGTGTGACTGGGTGAATGAGTCTGTGACTGTAAAGCGCTTTGTCCTTGTAGGAAGAAAGGCACGCCATTTACCAAGTGCGCTGTGGGAAATTGCCCTTATTCACTGATCTAAAAAGATTTTCCATCTCCAAGAAATCAGCTCTTTGTGTATCCCAACAGGCCCTGATAAAACAGAGTAATTAGGAATATAAAACATCTTAATATTACTTTTTCTTTGTGTTTATTTAATTCTATTAAAGACATTTTGATAAGAATCACGGTGCCGCGATTTAGCTGCAGCTATAACTGTGTAAGGAAAAGTCCCGCCCCTTTAACTGTCTCCGCCAATCATTCTTGAAGGCTTAATCACATGTCATCAGTCTGACTAATCAGAAGTGGTAAACGTCTTCACTTCCTTGTTCTTAATTCTGCTGATAAAGTCGCTCAGTTCTAACAAAAATACCAGCTAAAGCTCGTCTAGCTGGTGGTTCATCTTTTAGAAAAAAACAGCCGCAATTTCCTGCTTTTTCTGCCACAATTATCACAAAAATCCACTGAGATGTGTGTGTGTGTGTGTGTGGGGGGGGGGGGGGGGGGGGGGCTGTCGATCAATACAGACCATGAATTTCTGCTTTTTTTTTTTTTTTTTGGATGCTGGTGTGCCGCGGGATTTTTGTCAGGGTTAAAGTGTGCCATGGCTCAAAAAAGGTTGAAAAACACTGTCTTAGATGACCCCACCCTCACATTGACGTGTTCTCCCTACCATGACAAAGGTGGATAAAGGGGAAAAGGATTTCATGTAATTCATGGACACCAGTGAAGATTCCAAATCATTGAAGAAAAAAGGTTCAGAGCACTGTCTAGTGGGTCTAGATGACCCAACTCCCAATGTTAACGTGCCTAGGATAGCACAAGGGTTAAACATCTATCTTTCTTACCCACTGTATCCCTTCTGGGGGTTACAGGGCTGCTGGAGCCTGTTTGGCTACTGTTGGGACACGGCAGGGTGCACCCTGGGTAGGAGGCAGCCAGAGTGGCCAGAGGAGAACATGCAAAGTCCAAACAGAAAAGTCCCAGCTGGGATTCAAACCCAGGGTTTCCGGCTGTGAGGTGAGAGTGCTAACCACTGTTCCAGCGAATCGCAAGCAGGAAGGACTTTCTTCTTCATGCTAGGATCTTTATTTGTCTTTGACTTGCTTCAGAGAATATTTGTTTTGCATCAAAATAAAAAAAAACAGATAAAGGTGTGAAATTAATCATAATAATTTCACAGCTATTGAAGGCAAGTCCAAAAAGTGTTTTAGTTTCATGGACCTATAGTGCAATTATGACCTTTAGGGTGTACATGCGCCCACAGCTTTATTTGACCAGATTCTCTGCTTTGTCCATTTTAAAGTTTTTATAGTCTTATTTGATTATTGGAATTAGTGTATTTTTCGGATGTCGAAGTCAGGTGCCAAAAAATGCATATGAAAGAAAGAAAAAACTTGTATATAACTCGCACTGGAAGAGCACTGGTGTGTACTTGGCTTTAGGTTGAGCGGCAACACTTCTTCTTCTGTGTCGCTGTCAGTACACACACCTACAGTACCCTCTAGTGGTTGTTGCAATTTTTAAAAATCACATACAAAACCAAATTATGCGAAAAAGAAAAAAAGAAATGAATGTACCCTATAATTAGAAAAATAGGGTGCTTAGGCTTTCATTAACCTGCGTACCTCATAACCACAGTTGATGACAAAGCCAAGCTGTTTTATTCTCCTGTGAAATTTTCTAACTCTGTTTAACCCTTGTGCTATCTTAGATGACCCCACCCTTGCATTAACGTGTTCTCCCTGCCATGACAAAGGTGGATAAAGGTGGAAAGATTTCATGTAATCCATGGACACCAGTGAAGATCACAAATCACTGAAGAAAAAAGGTTCAGAGCACTGTCTAGTGGGTCTAGATGACCCAACTCCCAATGTTAACGTGCCTGGGAACAAGGGTTAAGACCGGATGTGCACAAAGGACACACAGTTTTCAGCATATTTTTTTCAATTCTGTCACTAAAATGTTTGTGACAGTAAAGAGGCACCCTTCCGAATTTCTCAGTGTTAACTTATTTTATTCCCTTAGTGGGGGAAAAAAGCCTCCCCTGTCCTGCTCCTTCAGATCAAAATGTCCCCTGACTGAGGGAAAATGAGGGGACACAATGCTCACTTCAACCCAATGAGTGTGTGTTAGAGTGTGTATCTGTTGTTCTAACCTTGGGAGCTCCAGGACACTTTGCTTCATTAGGAGAGATGATCGTTTCCCTTCCAAGACGCTCGACAGACTCCATCTGAAGAAAAGCGACACGGGTCCACGCATCCGTGACGCTTTCCACGCCGTTTCCTCTTTACAGCCACTCACTGCGGAAATGGTGCGCCATCCCAGTTTTTATAAATGAAGAAATGTCTTCGGTGGAGGGAATAAGAGCGCACGATCGGCAATCATCTCACAGGGAGAGCCGCTCCTGCTTAAATAGAGACTGACCTCTGTGTGTAGATGCTGGTTTGACTTTATTTTTTCTTTTCTTTTTTGCATTTTTTCACGTTCTTTAAGTGTTGACTGTTGTGTTTTTTCCTTGTTCTCCATCTTTGACTCGAAAATCATAATTCACAGAAAGGATTTTCCGGCACTTTGCTTTCAGAGATGTCTGTTCTCTGTGTGTGAGACTGAAGAATCAGGGCTGTGGATCAGCGAGTCTTCCCTCCAAGGCTGTTTGACTGTCATCTAATCAATACCTGCTTCTTTTCTGTTCTTGTTTTTCATAGAACTACAAACTGCATCTAGTCAGATGAAAACATGCAGATGATGCCCAGACTGAGATGGGAATATGTTTGCATGGAGCAGCACATATGGGGTCTGTGTACCGCCTACACGCTATATGCAAGAAGTCACAACTACAGCAATATTTTCAAAGCATACAGGACATTATAACTCGCTTAGCATGTCCTAAACGCTTGATGAACTTCTGCTTTAGGTTTATGCACAGATACTTTTTAAATAAACAAAGGCAGAACATTTATGGGAAGAAGTTTACGTTTAAAACCTGCTGCAGATTGGGCTTTCACGAAGAAAATTGAACTGAGTTTATGTTGCATTCTGTGAAGAAATTACCAATTTAAAACTGACGAAAATGTTTTTTTTTTATTGCAGTTTTATTCTGGGGATACAATGACAGTCACAAATGTGACAAAATGAAGAAACAAACTTAAACTGTGAAATGTCACACGTTCCTTTGAGCCTTAGTCACAAGCACTCTTATCTACACAGGTGCTGCAGGTTTTTTTTGGTTTGTCCGTGCCTGTAGAGGGCGATAACATCATGGATGGATGGATGGATAGATAGATAGATAGATAGATACATAGATAGATAGATAGATAGATAGATAGATAGATAGATAGATAGATAGATAGATAGATAGATAGATAGATAGATAGATAGATAGATAGATAGATAGATAGATAGATAGATAGATAGATAGATAGATAGATAGATAGATAGATAGATAGATAGATAGATAGATAGATAGATAGTTTTGCTTTTATTGTCATTGTCCATTGTCCAATGACATTGAGGATCTTAGATCTTAAGGCGAACGCCGGTGTGTCTTTTATTTCCCTCAAGGCCCGTAATGTAAAGATAATTTAAATTGCACGCACGCACTGCACTCTTATAGGCCACACTCTAGTCGTTAGTAAGGTGCTAGTACTGGCTCTTTACTGACAGCGCATGTATGGGGTTTGTGGGTGCAATATGTAAGTGCCCCACAAAAACAACACACTGATTGTCTAAGTTCCTATTTTCTAACACTAAAGCTGCACACAATGAATACACACTTTTAGCATGAACAGGACTACCAGGTTCCTTGCAGGATTTGGGGGATGAAAAAAGTTTAAAACCATAAGATGTGCCTACGTCTCACCTATCTCACCCTTACTTGCCCCTCAACTGTTAAGTATTCACTACAACTAGTCGTTCACAGATTGCCCATAGAAAAAAAAGTGTACATGGAATTTTTGCTCTACAGCAGGTGTACTCAAAGTTTTTGTAGCAGTGGGCCAAATTAAGAACTCGACATTAGGCTGGGGGCCAATTCTGGTGAAAAAAAATTGATAAACAGAAAAAGTAGTTTTTAATAACTTGAATGACCAAGTGTCATTTGTACAGGCCCTCCAGATTTTTTCCCAGTTGCCGTCGGAGGTTGCTGCCCAGATCTGCTACCCGTTTAGTATTTGTCATTTGACAGACTTATTTCTTTAAACTTTATATTTGTTCTGGACAGACAATGTCAGCTACTCTCAGCATACATTGTTTTTACAAACTCCCCGTCACTTAAGGGCTTGCTTTGCCCAACCATTTCCAAAGCCGCAACGTAGCTAGCTTCTGTCACAGCTTCACTGGACTGTAAACATCTGCTGTACAGCATAGCCTCGTTGTAGTTGTTAGAGCTTATTGTTGTGCTCCTCGATGGTAAATTTGTCATAGTTTTTATGATTTGTAAAATGGTACCGATTTTTATTGAATTCTTTGAGCATTGCATTTACCTGCTTGCAAATAAGGCACAGGACTTTATCCAGTCCTTGAGTTACGACAAAGTAAGCATTTGTCCACTTAGCTTGAAAGCGTCTTTTCTTCTCGCCAACACGTTTTCCTGAAAGGAACCTGCTCTGGATCTCTTTTATCGAGGGCCACAAAAAAATCTTCCCGCGGGCCGCCATTGGCTCCCGGGCCACACTTTGACAACCCCTGCTCTACAGGCTCACCGAGTGGACTTTGATATTTCGTGCGGGTCATCTGTATGCACAGTACAAGTTTGCCGATTTTTCACCTGCAGACAGCCCGTATCCACTTTTAAAGCCAGTTGTAACTAAGGTTTAACCCTTCAACTCCAGAGCGGTCGCCGGCTACAGGAACTGCCTCACACTCTTCAACCATTTATGCAATTGGCATAATTCCAATGGGTTCTTCACATCAAAATCAATTGGTTTATGTTATTTTTGTGAACACTTCACTACTATGGTGTTGTAGCTGCTTTTCTCTGCTTGAGAATCCGTTGGAATTTCGGTAATTTCGATTTCGTAACTGGTTGAAACGCTGGAGTTAAAGTTCTGGTGTTGTGAATGTTTCGCCAGTTTTCCTACATTGCTTTATCCTTACTCATAACTCATAAAGTTCTGAAGTGACACGCTGTCATGGTGCCTCTGTCAGTTCTCCTCCCCCTCCCCTCTCTGCTTGGTCCCTGATTCAACTCAGCTATGTCCACTCAACTTCTCATGCCTCCAGACCTTCATAAGGAGATCCAGGACCAGTATTCATTGCCAGCTCGTTGCACCAGATGGTGCTTTCAGGTCATCACAGTAATTCTAGTTCCATGTATGTGCTCTCGCCTAATTGCCTTTTGCCTTCTTGTCGTCAGGATTATCAAACTATGAGTGGACGCCTGAGTCTCCAGACTACCCGAGCAGTATTACTTCACGGAAGCTACCTACCATGCCACAAAGCTCCGTCAAACCTTCAGCCCTTCACAAGCCATCGCCGAACCTCCAGCCACGTCACGAGCCATCACAGAACCTCCAGCCTCGCCGCAAGCCAAATATCACATCAAACTCTGCCACAAACCTAACCACACAGGAGACAATAAACTCCATTACTTACCTCATCACTTACCTGTGTCTTCCTTCTGGGTTCCAGCGTCTGGGTCTGTCTAGCCTAGCAAGTCATGACACACGTACTGAACACTTCAAGACAGGTCATGGGATTTTGTTTTACCCACAACATAACTTCCAAGATGGCGGTGTGTTAGGTTAAGACATCTGACATAATTGATTGATTTTCAAAGTTTTGTTGTGTACAACCGTTGTCTAGGTCTGAATTACTTTAGGAAATGTAGGTGATGGACGATATGAAGGTGGACTAAGTGGACATTCATGCTCCTGTGTTCAATCCAGTTCCATCTTCTGAAGTGAGTGAGTGAGTGAGTGAGGACTTTAGTTCAGCATGAATCCAAAAAAAGGTTGAAAAATATCTATAAGGACTATAAGTCACTTCAAAGTGTAAGTTGCAATAGCCAAAAAAAATCAAAATGTGCTTTTGGGAGAAATGTAAAGGAACATGAATGGACATTTAATCTTGAAAGGTAAATCTTAAATTAGCTTCATCTAGTATTTTAGTGCAACATATGAACAATTATTCAGAAAACCATAGCATAAAGAACTTGCTAACAAGTCAACTAAAACCTTGATATCACTTCGAATCACAAAATCCGTGGAATTCTTCATCGTGTGTGTCACTGTAGAACAATTCCGCCAAACCCAGCGCTTCTTCTTCTGTGTTGCTTTCAGTAGCAAACACTAATATACACACCTACAGTGCCCTGTAGGAGCTGTTACTATTACTTTTTTTTTTAAATCACATATAAGTCGCATCCAAGTATAAGTTGCACCCCCAGTCAAACCATACAAAAGAATTACGACTCATACTCCTAAATATTTGGGAAATTGTTGGGATTTGTTCTTTTCTTCTTCTTTTGTGGCCAAGATCTGTAAGGACTAATCCATTATGGGTCCACAGCAGGAAAGTGTTTTTAAAAGGTTCATCTGGACTTTTTTAAAACATTGTCTGCTTGTCTGGTCAGTGTTTCTTTAGCCTCCCCCAAAACAGCTGTTATCCAGCTTTGATCCTCTCTCAAAAGTGCAGTGTGAAAGCATTCCAAGCCAAATAAAGGTAAGCCTTTTTCATCCCTGTGCTGCAAATCGAACCAAGTCCTCTGGACCATGACAATGTCCTGGCAAAGATCCATTCTCTTTAAACGTGCATAAAGCAGTAAATAATGCTTAAACACCATAATAACCAGACATGTCAGGTTCCTTATGTGAGGATTTGGAGGGGCATCACACAGAAAATGACTCAGATCCTGTGACTGTTTCATCTTCCACCATTCTTGGCAAGAATTTCAATTAAAAAAACGGTGATGTTTTCCATGGATGAGAAATAAGAGCTTGAAAAGATCATGTTTTTATTTTCTTTTTCCCTTCCAAAATCCATCCCTTAAAGCCATTATCTGATTTACATAAAGAAACAAAACATGCCAGCAAATGCGCTGCCAGATCTGTGAAAGGGGGAGCAGGGAAGTTACAAAGCAATAGCACTCCTTTTTCTAATGCGACGTGACACTGAATACTACACACAGAGAAACAAGTAACCTCAAATTGGGTTATTCTTCCTACCTGCCAGTAATCCAGTTGATAAGCACTATATGTAGATTTCTGAGGAGCAGAAAAATCTGATTACCTTGAGCTGAACTGGGATTTTCAGTCTAAATTGGCTGTTCTTCCTAGGGTCTCTCATTCTAACAGGATGAATGAGGGGAAATGAATGATTTGACTTTGCACAGATAAATAGTCTCGCACAGAAGCTCACAGGAACAGGAAGCGTTGCCGGCTATTTCAGGATACAGACATGCAGCATCCTCACATGTTTCGAATAAAAGTTGGAAAAATCTGCAGATCTTTAAGGGGAATCGTTCCTAATGAGAGCTGTCTGTAAAAACCAAAAAGCTGGAGCGAGTGGCTGCAAACAAGACCAGCAACTGGGAGTTTTATTGGACAACAAAGACGGATCTGTTGTCACGGATGGATGACCAGAGGGGTGTTGGAGTGTTTCATAAAGGTGGCTCAGAAAACAGCGCTTATTGTGTGGCAACCTGTCCTGAGCGAGCCTAACAAACTCAACCAGGATTAATCTGTTTCATAAAGTCAACTCACAGCCAATGGCACCATACTGATCCAAATCTAATAAGACTGCTTTGCAGCCACACCAAGGGCTCTGGAAAGTTGTGCAGCTTTAAAGCTGATTTCTCAAAAGTTTAGAAAAGCACATCTGCCTTTTTTTGTGTGTGTGTGCAAAATACACAAAGTATGTAACACAGAGGTATTATATTTGGTGAAAAAGTAGAAAGATTATCTTGATACCTGATGCTACAGTATAGTTCTAAGGCTGTAGCATACACTCTCAGCAACTGCAGTTGTGCTATGACAATTCTTTTATTTTCAGACATATTTTCTCAACAGAGGGTACAAAAGAACTGTTCTATTATCGCAGCGTGCCTGTTGGCAAAGGGTTCCTAAAATGCCGCTTTCAGACTTTGGGAAGTCTAAACACCCTGCCGTTTTCACGCCAGAGGTCACATCCGACACCTTGTTTCCTTCTCCTAAGGCCATAATTTGCCTTTTTTCATTTCCTTTCAGATATTTGACTAAAAGGAAACGGAGCTTTTGGATTTACACGAGTGGCAGTTTCCAGCCCTCAACTGTGCAGGAACGGCTTTTACTTAAGAAGGAGAAACAGCCAACGTTTCCATGACGACTTAGTTTAAGCCTGTTGGTTTTAAGAGAATTTATTGAAAAAACAACCCTGACCTTAACCCTATAGATTTACAGTTAGTAAAGACCGAAAATTCACCAGAGATTTAAATCCGAGAGCCTCAATGCACCACACGCTCTCAACATTACTTTCAGTTTATTTGTTGCTGTTTCTTTTCCTTTTAACGCTGCATTAAATATTCGGAGTAAACAGTTTAAGCTGCAGCATTAAAATTCCAGCATTTATGCGGGCCTTGAATCCATCCTCGAGTGACACGCATGCAACATCTCACCATGATTTGTGCGCCGAGCGGCGGCTTCCTGCATTGCAAGTGCAAGACTCCTCTGCTGTTTTGGTATTTTCGTGCATGACGCATGTATCCCCGGTGGCCCTGAGAATCAGACAACCCAGGTGCAACACTAATATCCCCCCAGAATCCAAACATTTCCTTTAAAAGTAACTGGCACATTGGGGCCCATAAATTACAACTGAATGCTGCTCAAGATGTCGGACTTCCAATGAGAGCACACCCAGAGCAATAAACTTTGACATTGCTGCGTGAAAAATGCCTGCCCTTTTTCATTGTCAAGTGTTACAAATTGATGAAATGAGTTCATCGATGTTCCCTGGTCATTATCTCTCCAGTGGCACTTTGTTTTACAGACGGTGGGAAAAGGGACAGTGCAGATTAGAGGCCCAGGCACAGTTTATCAAACAAAATCTAATATCATCCATAAGAGAGGAATCTGGAAATCAATACTTCATTACTAAATTGTTAGTGGGGATGAAGAGTAATTGTGTGAGTTCAGAGATGTGTCTCAGCAGCCGGGGCATAGGAAGTTCAATGTCACCCGGGAAGTGATAAGTAAAGGCACTGATGGGAAGAAACATTTCTGTAATGGGGAGGTGCAGGAAGAGGGCAGTGGCCTGAGCACAGAACAGACAATAGACACTGGTTTGCCATTGATTAGTTTGGCTATAAAGATAGAATGGCCTAAAGAGAGGAGGATAAAAAAGAAAAGGTTACAGGGGGAACAGGAACAAGTCAGCCTCAGCACCACCTTCTGAGTTGCTGCAACACCAGCTTTGATGTGAAGCCTTTCTCTGTGGTCACTGATCAATCAATCGCCTGCTACATTTGCATCCCAGCAGAAGGAAGTGCTCTGATCAAATGGGCAAACCGCTTGATGACATCGCTAATACCACCGCCTGACGTTTCGTCTTTAAAATGGCTTTGTGTTAATGAACCTTAATATATAACTCTGACCAATGAGCATTGCAGATTCTGCAGCATTTTACAGGGCAGAGCTCTCGGCTCCTCTTTTGTTCGCTGTATGTAAGGTCAAGTCAGTGCAGTAAGCACATCACCCCTGCGCAGTCTGGCATAGCCTTGTCTAAAAGCTTAGTGTCTGGAGTCTCTCTGACCTGTTCCCCGGCCTCTCCATGTTCAGTCATGCAAATCGCAGAGCCTTCAGACTGAACATTCACCAAATGTGCAGCTCGTGGGTGGAGCCGGGGGCTAATGTGGAAACAAGACTAAATCCACAGCACAAAACTTCATAAAATACTTTCACTCATCAGAAGTTTGTTTACCTTTCAGAAATGTCGATGTAAACTGTGCTAACACTCAATTTTTAGGCCAAAACTTTCATTTTTCTGATGGGTTAGCTAAAATTAGCACTGCCACCGGGCTAATGCGAACATTAGCATGAGCCAAGTTGCATTAGCACAGTGCTAATATTATTGTTGGCTTTAGCACCGTAGCAAATGTGCTACATGCCAACCAATGAGTTAAATGGGCTAAAGTTGCTGTGCTAGCTAGTTATATGTGCAAACTGCACACTCACTCAGGTCGTCCTAAGATGTTTTCTAGAAGTTCTCCTTTATTAGCTGACAGTATTAATTTACTTTAGAAAAATCACATCCTTGTTTTTTCAGCTCTGTTTGTGCAATTGCAACACAGCAGAGAGCCGGCATCTTGACCTATCCATCATGGCCGACTTTATCCCATATAACTCGTTGGTTTCAAACATGCCTTAAATTATGTGTACTCTAGATGAATTTACTGAATGAAAGCACTTTATTTGTATAAAGTTTAAGGAGACAATAGACATTATTTATAACACAAATTAAAAAATACCTGAAAGTCCAGCCTTCCGAAACACAAGATGTGGTTAGCTAGCTTATCAGTCCCCAGTTTTTAAAATACAGAGCCCGTCTGATGACACACTACAAAACATAAATAGAATGTGGCCACAAAACAGTTCAACTGTACAAACAAAATTCTGATTTGCGGCCTTAAAAAACACCTGAGCTGTCCCTGGTGACAGGAAATAACTTTTTTAGTTAACTCTTTGACGGTTTGCGCATTTCACGTAATTCCAACAGATGCTCTTTATGGTAGTTAAGTGTTGTATGTAAGCACAAAGCTGCTTTTCCCAGCTTTTAGAATCCGTTGGAGTTATATACATTTTCAAAGAGTTGTGTAATTCAAAGAACGGTAACAGCTGTAGCTCTGATGCTAATGGGTTAAATTGTTAGAACAAAATACAAAATAGTAGAATTGTAGAATCAAAAACTAATTTGCAGCTAAAAAATACCAATAATGATGTTAACACGAAACCTAACCAGCTGGGTAAATAAATTGAGCACACCTTTGCTGGTAAAGCAACCTGTTCAAATGTCTCTGAAGTGATGATTTCTTGCAAGGTCATACTTTTCAGAATGCATTGGGAGCTCATTCCCTGCCTAAAATAAAACTAAATCCTACCGTCTCTGTCCATAATTTTCTTACCCAACAGCCCACAAATTGTGTTAATAGGATTTATTAGTAGCCTATTACGTTCACACATTTTAATTATTTTGTGGCCTCTAATTAGCAGCCTATTTTGTTGCACTTTTGCTGCCAGACCCTAGCTACCATCACATTCTCACCCCAACATCACATATATGGATGTATGGACAGGGACCCCCCCCTTCGCATCAGATATTGATACTTTGGGTGAGTCCAATTTTTCGTTTTTTTGACATGCTAAAATTCAGAGTCCCGCCCCTGCCTCGGGAGAACTCTGGTCAGGTCTCGACAAGACCGAGGCAGCCGGCCAGCTGGGGCAACCATCGATTGTCTCAGCGGAGACCCCAACGCGCCAAACCTCCAAGTGCACGATTTTTACCCCACAGTTTGGACAATTTAAGTGTTTGAAACAAATCAAGGTCTGCAACTTATCATTTCTCAGCTTTCCCATTCCACTTGAGCCACATTGGGATAATCTCAGTGGATCGTAAGACAGGACACCATAAAAAAAATCAAAATGATTCCGTAGCTAGATACAGTACAGACCAAAGGTTTGGACACACCTTCCCATTCATTTGAACGAGAAGGTGTGTCCAAACTTTTGGTCTGTACTGTAAAAAAATGAAGGTAAATCTCCAGAAACATAACGCCTAGAAGTTTTGTCACAGAAATCAACTTCTCCCAAAGACATTCTAGTGTTGATGAAAGAAACTTAAATTCTTTTTAAAACGTCCCATCATAAGTATACCTATGAGGGCCCAGATGGAGCGTTGTTCTAATTAACTCTTGTGCTATCTTAGATGACCCCACCCTTACATTGACGTGTTCTCCCTACCATGACAAAGGTGGATAAAGGTGGAAAGATTTCATGTAATCCATGGACACCAGTGAGGTTCACAAATTATTGAAGAAAAAAGGTTCAGTGCACTGTCTAGTGGGTCTAGATGACCCAACTCCCAATGTTAAAGTGCCTAGGATAGCACAAGGGTTAACACAGGCACTTCCTTGCTCTCACAGCCACAGCCAGTGTGGTGTAAGTGAAAGAACAGGCTGGCAGAATTCAAATACTTGCATGTTTGAGTGCACAGTTAGTACAGTGTTCCACTTAAAATGAGGCTATCCCTGTTGTTGACAGAGATAAACATTTCTTTTTTTTTCTTTCTTTTTTATATCGCACAGCTTTGACGTTGGTGAAATGAGGCTGACAGTCCAGTTTCAGGGGCCGTTTACTAATGATTTCTGAGCAGCCCCCAACCGAGTCCTAAATGTCTGCAATATCCATAAACAACTCTATACTGTCCAATTAGGCAGACAGAGATGTACTGGGCTGTCAGACAGATTTGCATGGCTAAGCACCTGAGATCCAAAGGATGATGAGGGGGATGGTTCACCGGCCAGAAAGAGAATGTGCACAATGGATGACTTTCATTACAGCATTACCGCTTTCCATACACACGCTCATCCAATTACTGCCGGGATTAATTGATCGTCGTACCTTTTTTCTCTACCCTGCAACATTGTTTTTTTTTACACTTTTTTATTATTAACATACCACTGCTTTCAGTCCTTCTGCTTCACAGCTCCTCTCCCAGCTTTACAGCCACAACTCTACAGGAAAAAAACAAAAAAAAAGGAAAAACAAAAAGTCTGAGGGGACATTTGGAGAGTTGGATGTAGTGCAAGCCATTTGCAAAATCGCATGCGTTGGGAATAATTAGAATTTATGTGTGCTCGTCAATCCCGACTCGTCTGCTGAGGAGCCATCCGTGGTCAGAGGGGTTCACCGGAGCATGACTCATCCCTGAGTGCATTTGATCAGAATGAATTATGCCTTTTAGATTCATTATGGCACTTTATTTCTCTTCTCTGTCCTCCTTCCTTGTCTGTTCAGCACCAGGAACGAAACGTACAAGACAGGGTACATATTTTAATGCATGCGTGCTGTCACGCACGCACACTGAGGGATCAGGAGGGGGTGGAGCTCCGGCCTAACTGCCCGATGCTGCACATTTCTCTGAGGCAATGCGAGGAACGCTGCCCACTGCACACGATCGCAGCTCACAGGCCCCATGAAACATCTGTTAGACCCATCTTGCTGACAATTAAAACACAGGGAAAAAACCCCCAGCAGAAGTGGCATCACGAAACCCTGTATAATATGACTAAAATCTAATTAAACTCACGCTGTTTACTGCACAGGCCTATGACAACCGTTAATGGGATCATTTAAGATAATTTAAAATACAAACGAGTCTTTTTTGTGTGTGTTCATTAATTACTGCTAATTATGCGAGCATCTAGCTTTGTCTGGAGTTTGTGTGAGCCTAAACTCGAGAAAAAACCCTGTTCTCAAATGAAAAGCTGCCTGACAACCACAGAGATTAAACTAGTTGGTTTAATTTTGAATTTTATTTAAGTTCAAATTCCCACGCTGATCATCATTTGATCTATTGTAAAAGTGTTCCCATTGTTTTTTTAATTTATTATGATATTGACGTTTTTAGCCTAAATAAAGAAACTGTGTTTTTTTTTTTTACAGGACATAGTTTCTGCAGAGCAGCAGTAAATCATAAGAAATTCATCTCTGAGTTGCGGTCTGTTGGCGCAAATTAACGCTTGTGCTATCCTAGGCACTTTACCATTGGGAGTTGGGTCATCTAGACCCACTAGACAGTGCTCTGAACCTTTTTTCTTCAATGATTTGTGATCTTCACTGGTGTCCATGGATTACATGAAATCTTTCCACCTTTATCCACCTTTGTCATAGTAGGGATAACACGTCAATGTAAGGGTGGGGTCATCTAAGATAGCACAAGGGTTAAGCCCACCCCCACTTCCCATCATACCTTTGTTTAGACTCTCTCCCACTAGCTTACAACCCCTCACACCTCCAACCTAACATTAGTGGAGCAACAAAAATGGTGAGCAGTATTGCTGCTATCCAGTCGTACAGTTTAGATCCAGATTCCAGCTCAGACGAGGAAAACTAAGACGTTCATGGATCTATTTGGCTGTAAGTGGATGCATCAGAATGGAGCAGAGCAGGAAGCTTGTGGCCTGCCAATTTTAGCTTCTACATCACAGCCACAATCTTTTTCAAACAACGTTTTTCTGTCTGCTCCTGCTTCATAACAATTTGAACAAAGAAACACTCAGAAATACAATTTTGAGCTTAATATCCTTTACATATGTCATCCATCATCAGAAAAATGTCACAAGAAGTTTTGAACGCAGAAGCCCGAAACACAAATTTACATGGCTGAAATTGGCCGCATGTATGCACATTGCCGAGGGTGGTGTGGATGGACCATGAGAACCATTAAACTCCCAGGAAATGTCCCACATCCGGAGAAGGTTGCTTTTTGTGCGTGTCGTAGGACAAGCCAGGGGCTCGATGCACAGATGAGGGCACCAGGGGGATCACTGCACACAAATCATTTACTATTTGTGGTCAACAAAACAAATTGTGGTGTAGATCACAGACCAACTGTTCCAGCATAATCATAGCAACCTTTCACAGAGTTGACTCATCTTTTGATGTCAGGGATCTGAACTGCAAATGCATGACAAAAGTGGTGTTTTGGGAGTTGCTAGCGACTAGTGACCTATAGTGATAGAAACCCTGATCTACCAATGAGCTTCTGTCAATACCAGATGACCAGGTACCAGATTACTAATCTGTCATCACCTAATTTGGCAGAGAAGAAATTTACGTAAAGGGTTTATATCACACAGAATCAACTTTTTGAGCTTTTACGTGTATTATAAAGTTCATTCCTCACAAAAAAACAACCCAAAGCAGTATTCTGATCCGTTCACGCTCTGAGTAGTCCTCTAAAGACTTGCAGCTCCTCCCACTTACTTTGGATCAAACAAAAGAAAAATAACAACAGTACTTGTTGTTTGTTTTTTTTAGCACAAAATCATTAACTGCATTATAAAGTCATAAATAGAATGGACAACAAGGAAGAGTTTTCTTTAAGGGGCCTATATCCTGCTTTTCTTAAGCCTTTAAAAGGAAACTATATTCATATTTGTTATAATATATTACCTTTGGCACACTAAAGAATAAAAAAAAATATATATATATATATTTTCGCAGTTCATTTTCTTACTCGGACGTAAGATGACTCAATCTCTGAGGCTCCGCCTTTTGCTCCGTGTGGGTGTCGCCCATTTCATGACGTCAACCTAGAGCGGCTTTTCTCTCATGAAAACAAGCGACATCGAAACTTTTGCAAAGTCGGATGTGCATATTGTGCAAATAAAAGGTAAGTGTTTAGCTGATCACCGCTTGCACCATGCAGAGTGTGTGTGTGTGTGTGTGTGTGTGTGTGTGTGTGTGTGTGTGTGTGTGTGTGTGTGTGTTTGCCTGGGGGTAGTGCTCGCAGCACAGACTCTTCCTGGAAGGGGCGGTTCCAAAATGTGAAACTCGCTAGTTTTCGTGAATGGGATGGGCTGCTGATTAGTGCACAGGTTTTTAGAAGAATACCAAGAAATGTGTAAATGGATCCAAATACCGCTTTGGGGTTGTTTATTGTGAGGAATAAACATTATAATACACTTAAAAGCTAATGATTTTGCATGATACATTTGCATTAAAGCACCAGAGGGCCTTCCATTTTGCTTAAATTCATTGAACCATCAAAGAAAACATAGACATTTTTCTTGTGTGTTATGACTAGACTTGTGAATCCATCTCACTTTTGGCAAAACCCTGTGAAATAAGAAATTAACTTTGCTGCTTGAATCAGAATTGGAATTGACACACATGGAGGTAAATCTAGAGTGGAACAGAACTCTCACTTTTTGACATCCAAATTCACAGTTGTCCACTTTTCGCTCGGGGCTAAATTTGAGATTTTATCTGAGTAGGAAGTCTGCAGCATCATATAGATGGAGCCGATTACATCAACTTATTTCTGCATTTCTATTTGTTTTCTTTGGGTTAGCGTTGCTCTGTTCCTGGGGGGTGGCGGAGGGCAGTCGAACAGAAACGTTAGTAATCTCTGATGCAAGCAAGCTGATAGTTTTCAGATGATGTCAGGTCTGCCTCTGGTAGCATTTTCAGGCTGGTTAATAAGGAATTTCTCCGTGGCCTCACCTATCCAGACCCTTAAAAACACAAAAGCCATGTGTGGATCCATCGCCGCTAGCAAACGGTCAGTTGTTTTCAGCCCCTGTGGGAAGCTTCATCCGTAATCAAGGGTTAATTTCACACCTCAGTGGATAACCAGCCTTAATCTCGATTCAGTGTAATTAAATCTGTCCAATAAAGAGAACTCTTTCCCTCTTTGTTCCAGCACTTTTTCTTTTTTGGGGGGGGTTTCGAGCTTGTCCGGTCCGAACTGACGGGCAGAATCTACCCCTAAAATGGAAAACATTCTCAGCCGAGACTGGTGTGAACGCGAGGCGAGGAGGAGTTTGCTGAGCTCAGGGAGGGGAAATGGAAAATAAAGCTGGCGCATCTCCTGCCTGCCTGCTTTACTTGTTATTTTTCTTGTTGCAGCAGAGGGGAATGTGGGGATTTGACCCCGTCAATCAGGCCCTATGACAAGTTTAATCACAGTGTGCCCTCTGCAAAATCACGGCTAAATGGGAGCGCAAATAATAGAGCACTGGAGCCTCTTAGAAATGGTAATCAAGACGACTAATCAACTGACAGGACCACAGATCAGGCTCCCTAAAAAGAGTCACTCACACACTTTTAGCCACATTAAAATATTGTGAAAATTAAGTTGCTTGTTCTCCGAATTTTATCAAGTGCTTTGTTTGAACTTTTTTAATGAGCGTTTGTTTTTTTCGTCATTAATTTTTTTAAATCTGCGCTCATAAATTAGTACAAATGCAAAGTATATTTTTATTTTGGATCATTCTTTTAATTGTAATCTGAAGAAAAGGCTGCCAATAAGTAAAAACCTGTGAAGTTTAAATGAATTGTTCTTCAGGCGACAAAATAAAAGCATCTCTTTTTATTTGGCTGTTGTTTTTTTTCTTCTTTTTTTTTTTTTGCACATAAAGGAGACAAAAGGTTAACTTTAAGCCATACGAAGGGTATTTTCCTTTTCAAGACAGACCAGTCTCCGATTTCTGAACAATGTAAATGAGCCTTGCCAATCCAGTCCTCTGTGATCTGCCACAAAAGTCAAGGGCTCCATGAAGACTTTGAAATGTTGATGCACTTGAGCGTGGTGACTTCCCTTTGCACTCAGATCACTTGCAAAACTGCAACTGATCTAAGTTTTATGTGCGCTTGAAAGTTGTGAAGGTTGCCTTTCTCCCCCAATTGTCAAAGATGTCAAACTTAAATATGAAATTCTGTCTTGCCCTGACTGCATCAAAAGTCTTGCCATTTTTTTATGTCCATAAAATAAAACAATGGTAAAAAAAAAAAAGCTCTCACGTCTGTTGGGAGGAAAAATCCCTGCAGATGCATCAAAGTTAACATTAAAAATGTCAATTTTTAACTCTCGAGTAGCATTTAGATTAAAATCCAGCTGCCTTGTGTACTTTATAATGTAATTATAGAAAGGGGTTAATTGGATTTTACAGTATCAGTATAATTATCTGCAGTTTTTCGATGTTTTGGTAATCGCTGAGGATATGGGGAGAGCGGCGCGTCAGCTGGATGTAATGTTTGAAGGATTTAACACTTCTGCGCTTGCTAATGATGGTTTACAGTCCAATCCTCTGGGGGTATTTTGAGTGCTTCCACGACATCACTTTCAATCCATGTAAGTTGGCGTGGCGATGCTAAAGTGAGGGGGGGAGGGGGTTAAAGACCCACACCGATGAAAATTGTGTTTTTGGTGTTTTTAACATGTTCTTAGCATTTTTCTGATGATGGAGGACATATATAAAGAAAATTACGCTTGAAATTGTATTTCTGAGTATATCTTTATCCAGATCAAAAGAGACGTTTGAAAAAGATTAAATTTGTGACGTAGAAAATACGCTGGGCGGGGCATGAGCTCCCTGCTCCGCTCCATTCTGATGCATCCACTTGTAGGTGAATAGATCCACGAACGTCTTTGTTTTCCTTCATCTGAACTGGAATCTGGATCAAAACTGGAACAACTGGATAGCTCTGATTTCACAAAAATCCTCCCCAAAACGGTATTTTGATCCGTTCACGCATTTTTGAGTATTCCTCTTTATATCTCACATTGTGACATCATAAAGTGGGGAACCGCCCTTTCCAGGAAGAGTCTGAGCTGCCAGCACTGCCCCCATGTTTTCGCACAGGCATACACACACACACACACACACGCTTTCTCCGTGGAGCTAGCGGTGATGGGTAAAAAGGATTCCTGTTCTATGCACAATCTGCCCATCTTTGCAAAAGTTCGGATGTTTGTTTTTGTGGGTGAAACACAGACACGCTGCAGAGACCACCTCTGTGTTGATGTACGGAAATGGGCGGCACCCACACGGAATGAAAGGCGGAGCCTCAGAGATTGAGTCATCTTTAGATGGGAAAGTGAACTGCAAAAATAAAAGAATTTTCATAAAAAAAAATGTTTTAGTGTCCCAACGGTAATATATTATCATATATATACATATATAGATATATATACTTTGAAAGGCTTAATAATAGCACATAAAGGCTCTTTCAGAGATGAACTTAGAAAAGCAGTAAGAAATGCGACAGGAGAATCTTTGATAATAAAAATGCAGCATCAAATTCTGATTCACATCCTGGAAGCTCATCAAGTCTTGGATCAGAATGGCAAAATTGAAATTATTTAGAATTGTGTGCATAATCTCAATCAAATTTAGTTGTTTTTACTTTGGCACTTCTCGTGTTTGTTTCAGTTTTTAATTAATATTCATATATTATATGAATATATATGAACTGATTGAAAATTTTTAGGGCAAATTTCAAACTCATCCTTTGGGCTTTTCTATTTTTTTTCTTCCCACCTTTCAAGTTTAATTCTTGTATGGCATAGTGGTTAGCGCCTTCAACTCAGAGTGTGAAGGCCCTGGTTAAAAACTGGGTACTCTGGATTCTTCCTAAAGACCCAAAACATGCATCATATGTTATTTGGTGACTCTAAATTGTCTATGTGTTTATATGTGTGATTGACCGTGTACCCCACCTTTGCCCTTAAACAGCTGGGATAGGCTCCAGTAATCCCTGTAACCCCACACAGGATTAAGCAGGAACATAGGATGAATGGATACATTATTTAGAATATGTTTATGGAGGTTTATTAATACACTGAATTCAGCCTCCTTAGAAATTCGTCAAAAATTCCTAAAATACAAAATATATATTTTTAAAAAAATATCCAATGGTTTAGAATAAAATTCTTAATTAAAAAAACACTTTTCTCAAACTGTTATGTTGTTTATGTATATGTGTTCTATATGTTTATTTTGAAAAATCTTCAATAGATCAAATTTATGTATCAAAATTTCTTGCAAGACAAAAAAATGTTTATAGATCTTAAAACAAGTCTCTTTTTATTTTTTTAAGATCAAGCAAAATCATTGTAGGAATTTAAGATAAAAAAACTTTTTCTGAATTCCTGAAAGATGTACAGTATCAAGCATAAATCCATATAATTATGTATTATATAATTAAGAATTTCAAAATGTATGATGAATAAAAATCAGGTGATTTGTTCATGTTTTGTTTATTTTATTTTTAGATATGTGTTTTTTTTATTTCTGTGGTACAGCTGACATTCCATGTAACTTTCTTGAAAATTATTAGAATAATCTTTATGATCATTAAGTTGTCAAAAACAATATGAAATAAATAATTTTCTATGTACTTGTAATGTATCCAAACAGTGGAAGAGCAAACAACATACACCTAAACATGCATCATTAGGCCTCTCAACTCCTCGCTAGACATGGACGGATTGACATCCAGCCAATTTGGCCATGAGCTGGGATTGCTGCCTCTGGTGTACAATCTCACACCGGCTAATGATGGTCCAGGCATGTCTTGGTCCTTCTGGAGTCCTTCTGATCAAATGTGGCAGAAATCTAGAGCGATGCGTACAATCAGCCACCTTACAGGTGTCAATCCCATCGGCAGATGATCAACACACGAATGGTAGTCAGTCTGATGTCGATTCTACCAACAGAACACCCCCCCTTTCCCCCCCCTGTCAACTGTCAGTGCCAAAGCGCGCGCTTAGAAGAAAATAAACCTGAGAAGATTGCTGAAAGAGTGACACAAGTCGGAGGAACTGAATGCACACTGATGTCTAATGAGATGGAATTGTTGTGCGGTAGTCATATAATGGCAATGGCATCCATTTTTATTAACAACAAATGGCAGAGATCATTTGGCACCAGGCAGACCATCTACTCGGTCTATCTACGCAGCTGCAGTGCGAAGGCAAATATGAGGAGGAATGATGCACGGTATTTATAGCATCCAGACAACATTAGGTTTGGAAATTGACAGGCCCACCTAATGATGCTCCTCAAAGTGGCATGGATGCAGACGAGTGGACGTCTTCAAACTGGAGGCCGATCCCTGCTGACACAGGGGATAATAGCCCAGCATTGAGCCCATTGTCTGGGCACCACACACCGAGGCATTTGGAACCGAGCAGCCCCCGCTGCTGCGGACAAATGATCTGCACTCTGCCGGGGAGATGTCAGCCACCACGGCTCTCAGTCACTCTGTTCACATGAGAGATGACAGCAGAGGGCACTTTCTCCTCACCCCATTTGTTTGTGAATAATTAGCTCTGCGGCGTCAAATATCCGTCTAAAGTTAGCAACAAAAAGAAGAAAAAATTGTGTTTTGTAGAGCAGTTTTGTTTGTCGCAACATTGCTCTTTAAGAATCAGGCCTAAATGAAGCCTCTTTGTTGCCCCTGTGAAGGGGGCCATTTTTTGGAGGAACATTTGGGGAGGAGCAGCAACCTTCCAAAGCCATCCAGCAGAGCCTATGCTCTGACAAGAATTATGATAACTTTTATCAAATAAAAAACAGATCTTGTTCATCACATTGGGTGTAGTCTTTGGTGCTTTGACTGCTCTCCAGAACACCATATTTGTTTGTAGCTAATATCATGCTAATTTTGTGAAGCTAGCACTTTTAGAAAAACACACCTGGAGTTTTTCTCCGTTTCTGAGACTCTGAACTCACAGAATCTGTAGCAGTGAAGGGCCTCCATCAGTGATAAAACACTTGTTTTCCCGTTAGTCACTGAGGTTAGATGGTGAGCCCGGTGCCTTTTATGGGAACATCAAGTGCAATACCTAGCTTAAAGATGAACCTTTTTTACAGGTTGTGATAGTTGAACTTTATGGGTAAGAATGTTGCGTGGAAAATGCTAAAAGATGAAGACACCTTGTTTATGGTTGATTACTAATCAATGCACATAATTAACTGATCATCACTAAATGTTAGCGTCTCTGGAGCACTCGGGTTAAACATTATGCAGCAGGAACAACCTCAGTGATGATCTCAGAGAAGAAGTTCAGAAACTTAAGAAAGCTAATTTTCTAACAATAATGAATGCAAAATCTGAACAAATTATTTTAGGTGTATAGTGCCAGTGTTGTCAGGAATGTCCCAGTATGGTCAGATTGTACTCTAAACAGAGAAAATGGGAAAAAGCTTTATGTCACACACCGGGGCAATAATAAAAAAAATGAATAAAAATCATTTTTAACAAGTCAACCAGTTCCTGCAGGTAGAAAAAAATTGAGCCCAAATGCATTGGTTTTGATAATCCATTGTGACAAACTTGGGCTCCTTGCTTCTAAGTTTAAGAAAGTCGGGAGTTTCTGTCACCATTTAATTTTACTTAACAGAAAAATATTGTAGTTTATGCTGCAATTGAAGCACAAATAATCTCAGATTCTTGGAGGAACTGATTTTTTTTTTAACTTGAAGCTCCCATGGGCCTTGCTTGCCATGCTGGGATTTTAGGGAAGTAAGAGCTGCTTCTGTTGGATATGTCCATGTCAACATGACATTTTAGTCCTTGACTTTCCACAAAGAAATCTGATATAAGAGCTGAATAACTGGGGACCATTCACTGATTCAAACGTACAGACAAAACTGTTGTAAACTAGTGGCTACTCAAGTCCAGCTGAGATAAAGCTGGGTGAGATGGAAGCTCAGGAGTGTTTTTCCAAATCACACGTCACCTCCCTGTTGTAGCTTTGAGCAAGTCCCAATAACTGTTTCAGTGGAGCTACATAGCGACTATGTGAGCATGAACAGGGAAACTTTCCGTGCGATGTGAAAATTTACTCTATAAAAACAATGAAATTTAAACTGGCTGTGCATTCAATAAACCACAAACAAAAAACTTTCAAAAGGATTAGCTACAACTTTCACAAAAGCAGAACCCTCCCTTCACAACACCAATAGCAGGCTGCAAAAACTACATGGCAGCTCTGAGGCAAGGTGGTAGAAGGGTGATAATGTGGCAGTTACCTATTTTTAGCACTCGACTCTTCCAGACAAAAAAACAAAGTAACCGGTAAAACAGAAAAGAAATGTACTTCAAAGCAATATAATTCAGTAAAAAATCTATCTATCTATCTATCTATCTATCTATCTATCTATCTATCTATCTATCTATCTATCTATCTATCTATCTATCTATCTATCTATCTATCTATCTATCTATCTATCTATCTATCTATCTATCTATCTATCTATCTATCTATCTATCTATCTATCTATCTATCTATCTATCTATCTATCTATCTATCTATCTATCTATCTATCTATCTATCTATCTATCTCTGTGCTTGTGCTATAATTGCAGGGCGACAGAGGAAACACTCAGCAGTCATTATAAACCCACCCACAGCTGCCACAGGGACCTCCATTAAGCCCAGCGTTCCTGAGATGCTCTGGTCTCCTCTGATTCATCAACAAGACGTTGGCTGGCATGATTTATCTATGCCACTTACTTGTTTTCATTTTGCCCGGGGGCTGCTGCCAGCATCGGGGGCTTCCTCTTACAACATGACAGCTCCGTCTCAAGAGGGAAGACTCCCCGTGCAAAAACAGTGCATCAAAACAAATAAGGGTTGAGCCACTTAAGAGAAGTAGTTGCGCTCAGGACCCATTTTCCTTGCACGTCAAGCAAATGAGGCAACTCTGTGCGCAAATATGCATTCCTTCTGCATTTTTGTCTGGAAATGTGCTGCACAAAAATAGGCATTAAGCACAAAAAAAACAAAGGTTTTAATCCAAAAAGTACAATTTTTGTCACAAATAGTCAGTATTTTGTAACCACAGAGGGTGTTTTTTCTTAGTGAAAACCCCCTTTCCTCTGCTCTCCAAATCTACAGGCAACAGGACGCTCTTGTACATTAAATAAGAACTGTCACCCAGGGCAACTTGCAGCAATGAAGCATTTATTCTGCCTCACATTTCCTGGCACTTAGAATTATTTCCTTCATGCCTGATAACCAAATTACAATATGGCAGGTCTCCCCGGAGCCACAGGATTGTTAGTGCCAGCTCACAACATACTTTCAACTGATGTGGCATTTCATGTACAGCTGCCAATCAAAGCCTGCAGAAGGCTGAGATGTAAATGAGGGCGGGCCCGACGGTGTTCAATTACTGCACTGAGCTCTGCATAATCCCCCTTCCGACTGACGGACTGACTGACAGCTCCACATTCCTCCTCATCGTCAGCCTTTTTTTCCACCGCTAATTTCACTACCTATGTTCTGCCTCACTCAGAGGTAGGGAATCACACATCGGAGAGGCAAAAAAGAACGTGAATGCAGAAATTATTTTGGGACTGCTTGAGAAAAAGAAACCATTTTCGTACAATTTGTGACCCGGAGCTCAAAGCTAAACAATCTCTCCGGTACGTTATGTCAGCATCTCCTCCTCTGTTGCAAATCATTTCCTTCTTCCCCATTAGAGAAGAATGGGAATTTTAGCAGCTGAGTGGGCCGAGATGCTCTTAGCTGCCTACTCAGCATCAACCTTTGGTAAATACTCAGATTAAGAAGATTCATGAATGGCGCCGGCATCTTCTGCTCCTTCTGTCACAAAGTCCCCTTTCGATTCCTCTTAATCCTCGTGTAAAAAGGTAACGCCAGCTGAAGCAGCTTAAGCAATGTTCTGCTCGCCAGTGAGAAATGATGCCATTAGACCTGCAGCGTTCAACGCGCCGCGTTCCGCGCAGGACTGACTCGGCGCCACAATGCATCACGGGACGTGACTCTTTACAGCTCGTCTGGCTTCATTTCACTCTGAAATATCAGGATTGTTTTCCTCCGCAGTCATCCCCGTTTCATCTGCGCCTCCCCCCCCTCTCCTATCTGCCTAAAACTGGCACTTTAGTTGCATTCCAAGAGGTTGATAAATCAATCCATCAAAAAAAAATTTTTGCGGTGAAACTCAATCAGGAAAGGTCATGTCGGCGGGAAAAGAACAGATTAAATTAGCATTGAATTAGACATGGAAAGTGAGCTCTGTCAAAACCATCACTGTGCTCAGCACAATTAGAATATGTTAATTATGCATTTCATTAAGGGGCCTCGGCGCTCTTTGAATGTGAGATGAAATGTCACTGGTGTAGGCACCCGAAAAATGGAAGATTGCCAGGCACAACTTTCTTTGTGCAATGTGTGACACCTTCATTAACATCAGGGATTGCTAGTCTGATTAGACTTTTTGTATTAGTTTAAGCCTTTAGGCTTTCAAATGTTAGGCCTTTTTCTCTCTCATTCTGAAGTGGCAGCTTGGACCATTCTACGTATCGGAGCAGATTTCTTCTGAGGTTCAGTTCTTTGTTTGAATCCGCCGGCACAATGCCGCGTCATCGGACCAAACAGTTCATTGTTTTTGCGTGGAAGACGACATTTAGCGCATCTTTGTGTCATGCGATCTTGTGTCTCTCTCTGAGATGAAAAACCTGCAGAGGATGAGGAGAACAGAAAGGGAAAATCAAATTGATCACATGACTGGGGGGGTTAAAATTTTGACTAAAACAACAAATATTCCAAATAGATAGGTAAGTGGACGGATAGATGTATAGATGGATGGAGGGGAGGAAGGGATGGATGAATGAAGGGATAGATGGATACATAGATTGATGGAAGATTGGTGGATGTATGGATGGGTGGGTGGGTAGGTAGGTAGGTAGGTAGGTAGGTAGGTAGGTAGGTAGGTAGGTAGGTAGGTAGGTAGGTAGGTAGGTAGGTAGGTAGATAGATAGATAGATAGTTTACTAAATGATATTGTTTTGAAGTACATTTCTTTAGATAGATAGATTTTCTATCCAACTAAAGCTGAGCAAATAGAAAAGTATGACTGTTCCAGAAATGTTCTGTTTATTAAGAAAGCTGGTTTGACTGTGAGTGAATGAGAAAGTATTCAGTCAGTGTGAAGTAACCCTAAAGGCAATAATGAAGACGTGGAAAACAGTCGTCATTCAAAGCACAACTTACCATTGAAATGATCTCCAAAACTAAAACTATGACGACTGATCTGAGCATTTGGAACATTACAGAGAAAAGGGAGGATCAGCTGAGTGACAGCTGTCCTGTTCTCTGCACCCCCTAACTTCAATCTCCATGGCCCCCATTTTAAAAATGAAGTCAGTCTGAGTGCCGACTATTTGTAAAAACCCGTTCAATCACAATTTTACCTTCAAGGTTCTGTTTTTTCCTCTTATTTCCCGTAAGTCCTCCTGTTTGCTCAACCCTAAATATGGGAATTGATGCGATAGCTGCTTAGGAGTTCACCCTGCTGCGCTTCTGCGTCTGTTACAATCTCGCAAGACGACACCTTCGAGGTGAAGTAACCCTTTAAAAACCGCAAGCTTTACAAAGCACAGAGAGGGGTGAAAAAAAGGAGTTTTTAGAAGAAATATGTCAAAATGCCGTAGACAGACAGGAGGGGGCTTCAAAGCGTCTTCGCCACTGACTGTGTCTGAGAGCCGGACCGAGTGAGTGTGACATATAACCTATTAAACTTAAGTTTTAATAGGTTTTACCTCAAGTTTTCATGATCCAGATGCTGCCATGTTGGAGCCAACGATGTCAGTAAAGCTGTGATCACCCCAAACACGATTCGTGTCAGATGCCTTTCTTTCGACGCGTGTCAGATTTGCTGCTGGACGCTGGGCCAGAAATGTTAAACTAGACGCTCAAGGTGAATCTGGGAAGAGTTAGCGCCTAAGGTTATGAGCCTCATCGCTACATCACAGAAGACACAGATGGTTATGAGATATCAGGTTTATTTATTTTGAAGAGTTCAACAAAAACATTAGCAAACAAGTCTTCGTGTCTGGGTTCGTGAGATCATTCAGAGACTCTCCCACCATCTTCTGCACGAGCTGCGTCTGAATAGCAACCACTCTCAGCGGAACTTCTGTCTCAAACTGATCCTGTTTGATAACTTGCTGTCCGGCATTAGTCAGAGGGCAAAAGAAATAAGAAAAATATCATAAGGTTCAGGGGATGAGCGATCAGATTCCCCTCCATGTTGTTTTTGGACTCCACCTGCTGATCACTCCATCAACATGTCGTGTGCCAAATCTGAGTCCCTGATTGGTTGGCGTGACGCAAATTCTTCAACAATGTATAGATTTTTTTAATCTCTCTATGCTCACCGCTCCCAGGAAACTCTGACCGCGTCTCTACATTGACTTAACATTGAAACTGGATGCCCTGACGCATTAATCACGCTGGGTGTGAACACAGCTTAAGCAGTGATTGGTCTGAGCCATCATTTCTTTGGCAACCACTCTCCCCAATCAGAAGTAAACTTGATCCCCCAACCACTTAAAAGCAGGCTCAGGATAATCAGTCAATGAAACACTTTGATCATTTAGCGTGAGACCGCATACTTTATTGAGGCATCTAAGGCTTCGTTTACATTTCAGGCTGAAATGACCCAATTCCGATTTTTTTTGCCCCATGACACCTGTATCTGATCTTTTCATGACATTCTGACCGACACAGATCCGATCTTTTCAAATGTGACCCAGGCCACTTGGGTATGTGGTCCTGAATCCGATACGTATCCGATCTTTTGAAATGTGACCTCCGTCTGAACAGCCAGGCCACATGAATCCGACACGTACGTCATCGATATGCTACAAACGTCATAATTCTTCTTTGAAGTAGGCGGGAACGAGAACATAAACATCAACCATGGCGGACGATGCTGCTGAGACCAGTCAGTGGAAGGGAAGCGAGCTCACCGATTTGATTAATATTTGGGGGTGACAGCTCTATTCAGGCCAAACTCGAGGGTTCTTACCGCAACCGGGCGGTTTTTGAAAAAATTCCAGCGAAATGGCCGAGCGTGGGTACAGATGATCCTGGCTCCAACGCCAGCAAAAAATAAAAAGCCTCCGAGCCAAATACAAGGAGATTAAAGACAGGAACAAACGAAATGGTCGTCAACGTATCACCTGTCCATTTTACAAAGTGCTGGACCACATTTTGGGGGATAAGCCCAGCGTTGTTGACATCCATTGTTAACGCTACTCCCCCAAACAACGAGTGACGTTGTTCACCGTTGAGAACTCTACTGCGCATGCGGGTCACTTCTGGGTCATTTCACATTCACACAGGAGATCACAAAAGTTTGCATTCAATTGGAAATGTGAACAGCCTTGCAAAAAAATCCTTTTTTTTTTCCCAAAAAATCGGAATTGAGCATTAAGCCCTGGAGTGTGAACGTAGCCTAAGTGGTCAGTTTGCATCTTAAATAACTTGCACTACAGAAAAAAAATCCATCCATCTTCTTCCACTTGTCCAAGACTGGGTCACGGGGGCTGTAGTCTAAGCAAATATGCCCAGATTTCCCTTTCCCAGGGGACTTCCTCCAGCTCCTCTGGGGGGACCCCGAGTCGTTCCCAGGCCAGCCGAGAGACATAGTCTCTCCAGCGTGTCGTGGATTTTCGCTGGGGCCTCCGCCCATTGGAATATGCCTGAAACACCTTCCCAGGGAGGCGTCCAGGAGGCATCCAAACCAGATGGCTGAGCCACCTTTACTGGCTCATCTCGATGTGGAGGAGAAGCGGTTCCACTCCAAGCTCTCTCTGGGTGACAGAGATTCTCACTCTATCTCTAATGGAGTGCCCAGCCACACTACTGAGGAAATTCATGTATTTGGGACTTCGTTCTTTCGGTCATGACTCATAAGTGAGGACTGGAACAAAGATTGACCGGTAAATTGGGAGCTTTGCTTTCTGGCTCAGCTCTCTCGTCACCAGAACGGACCAGTACAGCGACCACACAATGACGGACGCCGCTCCAATCCACCTGTCAATCTCTGTCAATTGACTTTCCCCTTAATCGTAAACTCGTAAACGTAGATTGCAAGACACTTGAACTCCTCCACCTGGGGCAGGAGCACTCCTCTGTGATGCCCGGATTGGCGTCACTGGGACCCCACCCTGGAGCCAGGCCTGAGGTTGGAGTTCGCAGGCAAGCGCCTGGTGGCTGGGGCTCTTCCCGTGGGTCCCCGTTGCGTAGGAACTCTCAAAGAAACGATGTGGGATCCCTCTCCTGTGGGCCCACCACCTGCAGGAAAGCTCAAAAGGGGCCGGGTGGGCAGCCCAAACCTCGGTCATAGAACTTGACTTTTGGGACATGGAAAAGAAAAAAATATAACAAAAAAACAAGGATTAGCATGAACATCTTACAAAAAGGTAACAGAGTAGCTATTCTGATGGGCACTTTGTTTGGAATGTCAGGGGGGAGGGGTCAGTCTAGTTCTCCTAAACAGTCAATGGACCCACTGTCATTGAGATTGTTTACATGCTCACAAAAATCCGATAACAGGAAGTAATCCCATGTCTGGTTTACCTTTGTTGTGCAGGTGATTTCATTTACGCACACAGCAGGGGCTGGGTGTTGCCGGGCAGCAGATAACCTCCCACATCAACCAACTTTTAGAAAACTTCATTAAGAGAAAAATGAAAACACTCCCCGGTACACTAAAATGAAACAGAAATACTCCAGGAAAGTGCGGCGAGAGCTGGAAAGTGGGAGCCGTCTGACAGTTTGAGCACTCGCACACGTTCATGACAGAAGATGATTCTCCGGCTCGGCAGGAATGATTGTTTCTGGAAGACCCCATCCCACAGATGTAATATAGATGTCTGGAATGAGTGACTACTTGCTGGTGTGTCTTTGTGCCCACACTTGTGAATATACAGTACCTGTAAAA
This sequence comes from Oryzias latipes, assembly GCF_053564925.1. Lineage (NCBI taxonomy): Eukaryota > Metazoa > Chordata > Actinopteri > Beloniformes > Adrianichthyidae > Oryzias > Oryzias latipes. Next base: position 11,113,160 of record NC_136243.1, on the reverse strand, counting down.
TAGAAATCAGGAGCGATACACCACAAGATTAACCTTCTCTGGCAGGCGTGAGAGGGCGAGGGAGGTGGGACTGGAGGAGCTGGGGATCAATTTCTTATGTGTCCTTACATCTTTATGGTCGACTCTAAAACAGCCATTAATTTAAAGTCATTCACCGCCTGGGTTTCTTAAATCATGATCAACATTTCTTCTTTTTTTTATTTTATTGCAGACTTTCTTTCTTTTTCTGCCCTTTTAAAGTCCAAAAATCTTTCAATTGTCCTTGCAGGGTCAGCAGGAAGTTCCACACATGACACGGCTCTTTCACAAGGACGAGGGTCCGGTAAAAGTCCAACTCCCATCATCTTTTGATCTATTTCAAAAGTGTTCCAAGTGGTTTTTTAATTATGATGATGCTGCTATTGGCTAAAATAAAAAAAATACAGTGTTGTTTGTGCCACTACGCAAGTTGAAATTTTCACAGATGTATCGGGAATGAACCACGTTAAAACCACAGAAGAAGTATGAATAAACCACACAAAGAACACGTAAATCCATGTAGAACATGAACCATGCATGATTATTAGTAAAAAAAAGTGACATGTGCGCCTTATACACAATATCAAAATTATACATGGTAGTACATGCGTGAAAAGTTTGTTATAGATATGTGAAACCGTCATGGAAATTTGCATATGCATCTCTCAAAAATCACAAATAATTGCTTATGATTTACATAATAACTGCGAATAAACTACGTAAATTAGGCATAAACTGCATAATAATCAATCAAATAATTTTGAACAACTCAAAACTGAATTCACACAAAGACCCGTCAGCTGAAACCCTCGACGGATATCTGCGCAAATCGATGAATGGCGAACGCAAGAAACACGTATGAATTACATAAATCATGCATGAATTACAAAAGACAGAAATTTCAGATGTGTAAAATGTACATAATGGCTGTGTGACACAGCCTTAAGAAATTCGAGTTGTGGGACTCTTGGCGCCAAGCAACCCCGCCCCATTTTCCTTCCTCGTTGCTGAGAGTTCTCTGTTTACAAGCTCTCCTGCTGGCTCAGAGCCGCTCACACCCTCAACCTAACAACCTTGTGGTCCGCTCAGTGTATTTTCTACGTCACAACAGCATTATTTTATCTGCTCATGATTCACACTGAGTTTAATAAAGACGATCAATTTTTGAGCCTAATTTTTTTATGTCCTCTATCATCAGAAAAAAATGTCACAATTACATGTTAAAAACTGGATTTTTATGGGAGTATGTCTTTAACTCCCATCCTTCACCATCCCAGCCATCGCCCCACTTCATGGAGATACCGTGAAGGCTCCGGCACGAGGAAGACGGACTGCTCAGGAGGGAAAAATTCCGTTTGAGCATAACTTTGCCACAGGTGGGCCGTTTTCCTACCTCGCCTTTGCTGCCGAGCCTCAGCTACATTAAAAAACCTTGGCAGCTTTGACGGCGGCGTTCCTGGGAGAAGTGGAGTAATTAAAATGTATCAATCACTTCTTTGAAAGGAGCCAGACTTTTTTTTTTTTAAACCTTTTTTTCTCTCCTTCCTGTGTTTTATCTCATACTGGAGTCAATAACTAAACGAACAATGAAAGCGTCATGTTAGAAAATAATCTACTTACAGGTTCGGCCGGCACTGCAGGGAAGCGCTCGATCAAACGTGAAAAATGGAAGCCGGGGTCCGGGGCCTAAGCGTATTCCATGGCCGGAGAATGAACTCGCTGTCCGTGTGACACATTATTTACACAGGAAAAGGCCCGCGACTCAACTATGATAGATCTCCGCTGAAGTCTGCCGGGGTTCACTCTATGACATATAATCCTTCTCTTTTAAGTTGCAAGATAGAGATAGATAACAAAATACTGTATTGATTCTGCTGTCTGCACAGCGGCTGGCATCTTCAGACTGCACATGTGCATGTCTGAATCTGGGAGGCAGTGACAGCTTCCTGCTCACCTCAGAATACACCTTCTCTCCTCAAATCAACTCTTTTGTTTGTTGGTGTTGAAGTTCTGTCCAGTGTTAGGAAACTCAGTTTATTAGTGAAGATCTTTACCTTTCCAGATGTTATGAGCCAGACAAAAGAGGCAGAGCTCATGGAAGTTCATCAGATCCATCATTAAAGAAGCAGTTCAACACACAGTTTTAATGTGCCATTTAGGAAAGGGTTAATGGCTGACGAAGTGTGCATATCTGAAATTAACCGATGGATGGTTGCTTCCGCAAAGTGCATTAATTTCTGATAATGCACACTTCCAAGGCCACTAACCTGCTTACACCATGGTCACTCACAAAAGAAATAAAAATTAAATCAGTTTATAGTACTTCATTTATTGTTTTTTTCCTTTTTTTTTCAGTATTTGTTAAGAAGTGGGGTGCATTGTCATGTCACCGTGGCAACATGCCGGCACCGATCTCAACTGCAGTGGCAAAGGAAAGCGATATGTAAACTAATCGTCACCATAGGTTAAATAAAGCAAAGATTCAGAGAGAAAGTTCACCTCTTACCGCTCGTTTTTGTCCAGATGATGAAGCTGAAGTTTGTTTTAAAGAAGCCAGCGCAGTGATATAGGACATTTAAGCTATGTGACCGGACCTTCTTCATTAGGCGTGTATTATCACTGTGGATTATTGCTTGCACACCCAGCAGCCAATCAGAATCGAGTATTTACCCGGACCAATAGTTTTTCAGAACTACACATAGTTCTGAAAAGAATTGGATAAAATTGTTTTTTTGTCAAGATTTGGTCTTCTTCAAATATCAGGAATATATATAGACATGCCCCAGTGACATAGCATTAAAGAAGAATTGAAAAACACATAAAAAAGAAAAGAAAAACCTAAACAAAAGCATGACGAGACAAAAATCCAAAACATGACATTGCAGGAATAGGGAATATTTGGCAGAGACATTTATTTTTTTATTTTAATCTTTTTTTTAATGTTTTATATTGAATTCTTTGTTCAGTCATCTATTTATTTGTTTTTTTTTATTAATTTAAAAGCAGCAGAGGAATCTAATTTTTTAATGTAACTGTTTTATTTTATTCATTTATTTTTGCCAAAAAACTAAACCTTTTAATTTAGGTAAATTAATTGTTTTTAATTGTGTTTATTTTTGCATTCTTCATTTTTATAAATGGCAGAGACAAGCAGACGACCTTGATTTTTAAAAAAAAACGTTTTTCTTCATTTATCTATATGTTTGTTTGTTTCTGCATTGATTCATTCATTGATCTAGAGATAGCAGAGACAAGCAGAAGAACCAAACTTTTTTATGGTAAATGTTTTAATTTTATATATTTGTTTATTATTTATTTATTTATTTAATTTAGTCATTTAGAAATAGCAGGAACAAGCAGAAGAACCTGGCTTTTTTATGTAAATGTTTTACATTTATTTTTTTGTTTTTATTTATTTACTGGCAGATGGAAAAGACACAAGTAGAACACAAAATTACTAGGAATGTGCATTTGCTCCTCCACAGTTTAGCCAGTCTCTATTCAGTTTTTTGGCAAATGACTCCTGTTCATCTAAATTCAGCAGAAAGGAATCTGTTCAACAGGAAGCTGGAGATTACAAAGGCTAAAGAGTTCAGGAAACCTGGCAACAGAAAAGTTGCCACACCACATCTCTCCATTTCTCCATTTCACAAGTGGAGCTGCCTTCACAGACGGTCTTTTCATCCAAAGCTTCTAAGCAGAGTTGACCTCTCATGAGGATCGACATCTTCATCCTGGTGACACTGAACCAACCGGTGACTCTTCATGTGTTTGGAGTGGTTCCTCATCAAAGCTCTCCACATCTCTTCCAGCAACATCCATGACAGTTTACAGTGAACTGGCCATTCTTTCAAACAGGTCTCCTCCTCCCTGGTCTTTGATTGGCTGACTCTAATGTTGACTTTTTAGTTCAGAACCAAGTTTAGTTGGTTCGAAAATCTGCTTGCGGTTAGAAAACACATTCGCAGTCTGCTGGGAACAAACAAAAGAACTTTAGTCTGTCTTCAACTGTGTTCTGTCTCCCCTGCAAGTGAACTCTGGTGCAGTTTACCACAGTCTGGTCCACCTGAAAAAGGGGTTTCAATCTGATGACTGATGAGCAACCGAGGGGTAAGTAATTGATAAAAGTTATGCATTTAGAATACCAAGAAAAAAACAACTTCCAAATTTCAACCAACAACAAGTAGACATGGTCCTGATACACGATTAGTGGGGAGATAAACACAAACAAAGCAGAGCAAACCGGTTGTCTTCCTCCTTGCTTCATTTTAGTTCGTTTTTTTTTCAGTGTTTTGGGCTCTGAAGGGAGAAGCTGTGTGAACTTGACAGCTAAACCAACCAAATCAAAGTGAGAAACAGCTCTGACCTCCTTCCTACATTCAGTCCAGGCTGAAGGAGTCTTATCGCCAGCGCATAAAAGTCATTGTTTGCATAAACATTCTCAAATTCTGAATCACAAAACAGCATTTTAGATGAAAAATAAAGCCTCAGATTTGCAGTTGAATCAATAAAAACTGCCTTTGCATGTTAATTCTGCAAATCTTTAAGATAAAAGTGGATTTTATTCCCAACAGCAAAACTGAGACGGGTCATAATCCAACAAGAGAATAGCTTTGCTGTCTGTGACGGCTTTAAAATCTATTCTAATGTGCTTTCAAATGTGCAGAGTTGCATCGGTTCTGAAGCTAATCATTTGTTTTGTGGTGTTAAAGTAAAAAATTGAGGGTTGTTCACTGTAATGACTGCTTGATGCGGCACTTCCAGGAGCCTTCACCGACCTTGAAGTGACCTTTAATCCCAGCTCAGAAAACCGAAGCGCTTTGCTGTTTTTCTTGGGGAAAAACAACAAACTCCAGAGTGAAACCAAACACTGAAGTGGATCAGGGTGAGTCATCCAGAGTGCGATCTGTCAGCAAGTGTTTTCAAACGGATGTCAGGTTTCTGACAAATGAAATGTTGCTGCTTTTGTAGTTTGAAAAAGGAAAAAAGCCCAATGTCAATGCAAACAGGAAGTCACTGTCGTCACTTTGGAAATTAACTGATTATAGAAACGGATGAGTCTCACATGTGTTTTGGGTTCTTTTAAGATAATTTCAGAAAGATCTACAGCTAATAGTAACATAAAAAAGCTTAAATTGGAAAAAAATTAATAAACAAAAACTAAATATGTGTAAGTAAATGTTTAATTCTACAGGTCGTGTCACACCTCTTTTAGGTCGGCACCGCAAGGGATTCTGGGATACATTTTGTGCATTTGCCATGTGAGACATTTTGGCCTTTTATGATTTGTGCATGATGTATGTTTAAAGTGTTTCTTACGTTCTTCATTTGTCGATGTGCTTTATGGGAATTTGGTTATAAGTTGTTAAAAATTTGGGTGGGTTGAAGATTACGCAGTTTTCCCCTTTTTTGTGTAGTTTATATGCAATTATTACATAATTCATACACAATTGAGATTTTTGTCAGATGCATACTCAATTTCCACGACCGTTCCATGTGTGTCTAACAGACATTTCCCACATCCTCCACTGATGTATAAATTTCAAACGGCGTAAACAGCCCACACGTCAATCATTTTATATCACGTCAAAATTATGTGAGTGATGCACAAATTACTAATAAATTGCATATAAACAGCACAATAATCACGCACGGTTCATGTATATGTTAATTTACGTGTTCTTTGTGTGATTTTTTTTCATACGTCTGGTTTTAACGTGGTTCATTCATGATACATCTGTGAAAATTTCACGGAAAGACCACAACTTTTCTCACTTCTTCCACTTATTTTCACGTATGACCAATTTATTTGGGTCAAAATGTACATAGTGGCAGTGTAACACGACCGTATCATCAGTCAACCAAAAGTGGAGGCCTGATTTTTTTTAGGCCACTTTTTTAGAGCCTTTGTTATTTATTTTATTATTTCTAAGTAATTAAAGTGACTGTTAAAGTCTTTTTTCCTGATAGAAATTGTACTGATGGCACAAACAACTATTTTATGCCCTTTTTAAAATTAAAATAATGGGGACTTGAAAAGTAGTAGAATACTTTCTTTAGCCTCCATTCTACAGGTGTTTAAGTTTGAACCTACGCTTTTACTCGAGCAAGTGAGCACTTTATGGGAAGAAAACTGTTTGGAAAGAAATATTCTTTTGGAGAAATATGCAAAAAGCTGTGTTTGTAGGAATAGTAAATGGTGTTTACTTATACAACACTTTACTACTATTATAGAGGCCCAAAGTGGACGTTCACAGTCCCATGCACACACACATTCACACATGGATGGAGGCTCTGATTCTAGCCTAAAACCACCAGAAGCCATGTGGGGTTCATTGTCTTGCCCAAGGACACTTCGACACATGGGCGGGCCGGGTTAAAACCAAACCAGCAATCTTCCCATCAGAGGTCCGCCGCTCTACCTCAGCACCACGACTGCCCGTTACGCTCCTAATTATCTGTTTTCTTTTCTTTTTTTTTTTTTTTAGAAAACTCTGTCACTATTTCAATTAACTAAAGGTTTTCATATCTGGAGGTTTTCAGACCTCCACCACTTCGCCGGAACGTCACAGCTTTTATCCAGATGATCCTCAGACTCTCTTTGCCTTTGGATAAAGCAGATTTGCAACAAGTAAAAAAAATAAACCTTAATGCAGTCATAGCTGCTTTTAACCCTTGTGCTATCCTAGGCACTTTAACATTGGGAGTTGGGTCATCTAGACCCACTAGACAGTGCTCTGAACCTTTTTTCTTCAATGATTTGTGATCTTCACTGGTGTCCATGGATTACATGAAATCTTTCCACCTTTATCCACCTTTGTCATGGTAGGGAGAACACGTCAATGTAAGGGTTAGGGGTCATCTAAGAGTGCACAAAGGATATAGACAGACTCTAGAAATTCAAGATTCATATTTGAAGTCATAGCTATCTGCTTATTTTTTATTATCAAGACACTAAAATATTGACCAGTTTTGCTCAGCATCAAATGCGCCCTTTGCTGTTCTAACGAGTTCGCCTGCTTGTCTGGTATTTCAAACACAAATGTTCCTTTAGGCGGGGCAACAACACCAAAGAAAAAAGAAAAAAAGATGTTTGCGATCATTCAGAACACAAGATAACACTTCCTTTAAGGTATTTTATCTTTTGCAGCATAAAGATACGCTCCATTCCTGCAGATGCTCCACCATTCCTCCACCCACAGTCAGTGATGCGGAGACTTTACTCAGGCTGTCCTCTTCCTGCTGAGTCAGAAAAGTTGAAATCAAACCCCTCAGTCACATCAGGGAGTTTATGGGAGAGCTTTAGAAAGAATTATCCACTGAAAATAACCCAGAATGAAGTGAACCCATAAACGCTTGCTCATAAAGTGAATGAAGCCTCTGAAATGTTTTTATGTTATGATGTTTAAACCTGATGTGTTTTTGGAATAATTGCAATTTTCTCCTCTTTCTTTTAGCATATTTGCCATAATACATAAAACTGTTACACATTTTTCAAATTTCTGCTATAGAACAAGATAATCCTCAACTGGTCACCATGTGTCACTTCACTAATCCACTCAGCATGATTCATGTTTGATGTTTATAAAATGATCTGAGTTGTTTTAAACTCAATGAGATCTAGATTGATAACTAAAATGCGATATCTTAGTTTATAAATTCATAGCAAATCAAAAAATTGGAGTCTACATTTATTTATTCTTTTATTAACTACTTAACAATTTTAATTATGAGTCTAAGAATATCATCATTTAAAGTCATAATTCTCAGAGAAGCTAAAGTTCAAACTGATCTCAAAGCTCACCTGTAAAAGTATTGTGTTTTCAATTTAAACTGTATTTATTGACAGTCAGGCTGCACACGTCCAGCATTTTAAGCATTCCCAGTGTTATTGGAATTTATTTATTTATTTATGTTCTTAGTTACTTACCAGCATTAACAGGCTCCTTGAGCGTGAATTATCAATCTACAGGCTCACCAAGGTCTACGACCTTAATGTTTTAAGGAGGTCGCCTAGGTGCCCTGTACAGATTTGCCCATTTTTCGTCTGAAGACAAACCGTATTACGGCTGAATACAGGACGGTTTACATGATATTCAAGTTGATGCATGTCAACACTAAGTCCTTTAGTTTGAATTAAGAATCTTTGTCACCTTCTGTGCGGTTTTGCTTCAAGACCATCCCGAGTGCATTAGAAAATGATTGAATTTTCCTCAAAGTACATGGTCAACATTGTGTTTATTTTTGAATCGACCGTGTCTTCTGTACAAGGTGCACTATCGCACACCGTCAACAAATGCTCTAATTTCTAAGTTATGTCACACATCAAACTATAAGGCGTTACCGGCATTCACTCTAGCTTCTAGAATTTGTTCGTAACACATGTTAACATGTAACACATTTGCTTTGTATTCACTACGGCTGTAACTCCCAATCTTGTTTGCAAAACGTAAAAACCAGCAACAACAAACGTTGATGTGACGATGCTAAAAAATACAGTTCAATACCGCAAAACTTTAGCTGCGTTAGTGTATTTACAACAAAATCTAACACCAGACTGATACAAATGTTACAGTGACGACGCTAACTCCCAACCTTTTTAGTAAAATGTAAAAATAGAGTCCAACAGCGGTACATGTTAGCCACACAATAACACCCAACCGAACATTTTGACCCAGCACCGTGGGCCTCCCAAAATCGCTGTAACCCTTGTGCTATCTTAGATGACCCCACCCTTACATTGACGTGTTCTCCCTACCATGACAAAGGTGGATAAAGGTGGAAAGATTTCATGTAATCCATGGACACCAGTGAAGATCACAAATCATTGAAGAAAAAAGGTTCAGTGCACTGTCTAGTGGGTCTAGATGACCCAACTCCCAATGTTAAAGTGCCTAGGATAGGGTTACCACCAGTAATCATGACCAGAATAAATCCATTTATAAGGCGTTCTGGATTATAAGGCGCGGTTATTTATAGTGCAGAAGCCCTTGACACATTCCACAGATGTTAGACATGTGTTTCCTGACAATAACCAGGTGTTGATATGAATATTTTGTGACAACCAAACATGGAAATAAGCTTCAAGACCTGAAAAGCTTCCAGGCTTCCTCTCTGTTTCCCTCTTCTGATGTTCAGAGAAAAGTTTTTTTGTCTTCACTTACAGACAACACAGGTCAGCCTATAGGTCCTCCTCTGACTGACGTGTGTTGGGAGGGACGCCTGGGTAAAAACAGGTGAACTTCCTGGAAGTGCTTGATGCTTTGTCAGAACGTAGGGGGGTAATGTTTCCTCTGTTTGTGGCTTGAAAGTGAGCAGCGGAAGGAAGTCCTGTCACATTAACATCAATGATTGTCAGTTAGTGAGGGGAATACCCCCAGCCCCCCCCTTTCAATCCCTAAAATATGCCTATCCGGGATTCTTTTGCAGCCTCTCGTGTTTTTGTTGGTGATTAGATGACATGCGGTACCGAGGTGGAAGGAGGGGGCCGTTTTGATTTTCACAGTGCTCGAGGCCCCCGGACTCATGCTCTGTTTACCCACTGAGAGAAACAGCTTAAATCTGCTGGCGTCAATGCTGATTCCCGTCAAACTGAGTGGCAGGTGACCCGGGAGCCGGCAGCCAGACAGTGAGACGGATTACAAGCGAGCAAAGCGGCAACAACCTCTGGACTGCTGCGGGGGGCAACCGATGACCGCAGAGGAGGGCAAGAGGTGGAGGAACGCCCAATCCGCCGCCCCACACACAGCACTCTCCATCCATCCATCCATCAACCCATCCCCCTCCTGGCCACCTCCGTGACTGATAGACACGGCAAAAGCGAGAACATTTACTGCTGAGAACGGGCGTTTGGCTCACGTGTTGCATTCAAGGTTTTGCGTTTGAACGGCTGCTGGAACTGAAACTGGGTCAGAACCAGCAGATTGTAAAATTGTTTGTCAGAAAGGCCACTGCTTCCTGCATGGCCTTAATTAAATTCCAGTCAAGTCAGGGATAAGTATTTTCTGTCTTAGAGGGCCAGCAGGGCTGCAAGTCAGGAAGTGATCTAATAATAGGAAGGTGTGAACAACGCTTGGTTCTTGTGAAACCAAAAGAGGGGGGGGGGGGGGGGTAACAAAATTAAAGCGTGTACCAGTCTTTAAGCATGTGGTCTTTTTGAGTGCTGGCTCCAGAATAATGCAGGGCCTCCTTTCCCATTCCGTTTCTTTACAGTCATGGATAATCAGATCTCCTCCTACATCATTTACTGGATTTTTTTTTACATAAATGCTCCACTTCACCAGGAATGGGAAACAGTTCAGCAGTCTCTGAACTCACCGGGGAGTTTGTCAATCACATCGCCTGTTTACAATGAGGTAGTAGTGACATCAACCTCCCTAATAGTGTCGTTTTCATTCATTATTTAACGTGAAGCTTGTAAATGACAGAAAATTTTCTTTTGTACGTCTGCATTGTAGTTTAACTCGATTCTTCCTCCAATCTGCTTCCTGATATGGCACTGTGACATGCCCACCAACTTCCTTGTTCAGTGAAGCACGTCATTTTCTTTTCCTTTCCTTCTTCTCTGCACACGCACAAGGACGGTGCGCTGGCATGGAGTCTACAGTTTAGCCAGTACCCCTTTGGAAGCGGAGTGAGGCATGCTTTTTTTGTTTTTGTGTTTGTTGTTTTTGTGCACACAAGATTCACATTACCAATACTCCTGACGAGGGGTGTAAAAACAGTTCCCATGGCTATATTTTTGCAAAAGTAAATAAGCACGGATGTGTGCTTCTTAGAGTGTACCTTGATCACATTGAATGGTAGAGCAAAGGCAGAAGGCCCGGCAACCCACACCCCAGAGCTAGGGGTAGACGCCACAGCAGCACGGCTGATTCAGGCATCCAAGAGCCCCACCGCCAGACAAAGACCAGGGAGCCACCACCCTCACGTGCAGCGGACCCCCACCACAGAGGCGGAGCCTTATTATTTTTTTTAATAAGGAAAAAAATGAAAAATATCCTACTCAGAATTGGGTTTTTTGGACAGTTTGAGGTTCACTGTGGAATTATTGGGTAGTACATTGAAACATAGCTGTTAAAAATTAAGCTGAAGTTGTTTTAATGTATCAAACATTGCCACAAACAACAGTTTTAACGATACGTTGACAGAAAGAAAAGCTCAAAAGGCCCCGGACTACTAGGGGTTAATGTTGATAAAAGGAGGAATGATTCTGATGTTTGAGAAAAATGTGTCCTCTAAAAGTGCATTTTAGATAAAACAAAGTAACAGCTCCATCTGAGCGGCAGACGTGTCATTGTTTTGAAGAGTAATTTCCCTCTGGACCAATCAGTGTTGTTCTGATTGCATTCACAGAGCAGCAGCTAGATCAGTTTCAAAGTGCTGTCAGAGTGAGATCAGTCATGGATGATATTTTGTTTGTGGCTCATAAAGAGGAAAACTGACTGTTCCTATTGGGCTCATGTGAGACATTCAGGAAGTTTGTTTCCTGGCTTTAATCTGCGTACATAAAGAATTCAGGTATCTGATGCCAGAACACAGAACAAGCAAGCCCCGTTTATAAAAAAACAAAGTTCCTCACATTTATGAGGATTGCTGCCAAATGCTGGGACCTCTCACACAAAACCTTTACGGGTTCTTCATGTGTTCCTGTCTGGAAAGTTTTTTTATGAGTGGTTTTCTCCCCACCAGCTCATTTACTTAAGAAAATCTTTTAAAACGAACAATTAGGAAAGACGCTCCTGTTGGGAAAACAGACCATTACCTTCCAATAGAAAGCTGTATATGTGGACAATCTGGTCATTTCTTAAATTGACTTGTTTGTGACTAAGAAACCGAGAACGTCAAAAAATAATATTATGTAACCCTTTTAAGTCCCACTCTGATCATCTTTTGATTATTGTAAAAGCGTTCCCTGTTGTCTTTTAATGATGATGACGGCAGTTTTAGCCATAACCACTGCAGACTGGCAGTAGTTTATCAGAAATTTCCCTCTGATTTGTTGTTGCGGGACTGTTGACATGGAGCAACCCCGCCCCTTTTTCCCCTCCCTGGCCGCTTACAGCTTGGAGCAGGGAGCTTGTGGTCCGCCCAACGTGTTTTCTACATCACAAATGATCTTATGTCAGACAATGTCCAGATGGACTCTCTTGCTCCTCCCCCTTCTCAGCTGGAGCCACTTCCCACGTCAGGGCAACAGTAAGAAGTCCAGTTCCTCCAGCCACTCTGTGCCAGATTATCCTCTTACTGACTCCAGTTAACCCATTTGGACGTGTTGGCTCCAAAAACCGTTGTCTGATTCTGCCTGCATGTCTGCTTCTCAGCCCATCTCCAAGCTCTCAGTAAATTTTAATCCCTCAGTCTGCTGTCTGCTGTTTTTGATCCATCCAGCCTGGTCCTTACAATAGTTTTTCTTTTAAAATCTACTGAGCTCATGTGGATTGGATGGGCAAACCTCAGGCACTTTACGTGAGGTCACCTGATCCTCCTTTCCACGACTGCAACAAAAGCTTCTAAATCAAAGGGTTGATTATCAGCCAAATTCTCATTTCCAGAACCCTGGAGTAGAATTTCCCAGAGAGGAAGAGTGGTGTGATGCCCCATGTAGTCAGGTTAGACCCTCTGGTTCTTTTTCTTAAAAAGAAGGACATCTTATCCTGGTCTGCCAGTCCAAAGGCTCTGTTCCCAATTGCCATATAATGTTGCACTGGCACATCATCTTTTAGGCTGCACAATACGATTTTCCGACTATATCTGATTTTTTTTGACGACCCGCTTACATCATCCTTTAAAAGTGACCCGTATCCGATGTTTGTATTTACACTATACAATACTGAATATCAAACGTAGACATTCTGAGGACTACGTAGCAGCATTTCCGCCTTCCGCGGACGACCTTCGGACTTTTGTGTGACTGCGGTTGTCATGGAGGCAACGCAGCGACGGAAGGAGGCGTTGCCTTGGGCGCTCCAGGATGAGGCAGGCGTACGAGAGGGGATGCGCGGGAGAGGAAAAAGGAGGGCTGCTCGGCCGGCTTATGTGCTCTCTCTGAACGAGGAAGTGTTTGCAGACGTTGTGCTGTACTAACAGTTTGATCCAAGCAAAGAAATAAACGGCTTCTAGCCTGTTCCAGAGCAACGGTGTCCCGCTTGATCGGTTACCGTTTGCGTCCCGAACGGGACTGGACTGGAAATAACAAGGTCTGAGGCTGAAAGGTAACACGCTGATGGGGCTCCAGTTGTCCTCGACAGCAAAATCAGCGCACAAAAACACCTTAATAAGTCATGTGATCTCAGTTGGTGGTGTCCTGAGTTGACGTCACTGATGTACGACTCGCATTTACTGGGGAATATCACATCAATAGCACGTTTCCGATTCGTATCCGATTTATTTCCACATATGAATGAGGCCTGAATCCGATCTGAGAAAATCGGAATCCATGCGTTTTTTTCCTGCTTACACGTTCACCGGTCAAATCCCATCTGTGCCACATTAGAGAAAAAAAATCGTAATTGGGTCACTTGAACCATGCAGTGTAAATGCGGCCTTAGACAAACACCAGCTTTCTAAAGAAGAGAGAAATAACTTTAAAACACCACACTGTAGAGTATAGTTTTATTTGAGCTGTTTTCAATATGGAATGCCACTTGGTCCCGTCTGTTTATTTATTAATTTAAGAATCTGTTACAATGATGTGCTGTAGTGAAACCAGTAATGAAGTCATTAAAACAACAAACACGGTTCTGGTATGTACTGTTTCATGCTGCCCCCATCATGGATGAAAATGCTGTTTACCCCACACTAACTTATTTTGATCTGTGAAATTAATGAGCACATTGCATCATTACTGACACTAAAGCTCCATAACCTGCTGACCTTGTAAGTCTCAGGTCAGAAGTGGCGGCCCCTCCTCCTTGTTTTTTAACAGCGATCTCCCGGTTTTCTGAGGTGAATTCAGGCTTGAAATGGCGAAATGATGTCGGTGATTCTGAGTTTTAGGATGAGGTTTGGAAAATCATCATTTAATCAACACTGGTTCAGTCTGCTTGGCACAGATGCTGCTGCACCTGTTTTCACTGCAGATAAGGGGGGGGGGGGGCTTATTTACCATCACAAATGAGTTGCAAAAAATCTTCAGTTGATTGTGCATTAGATGCATCAAAAGAAAAAAAGCACTTTTGGACACTACAGTGAGGAATTGGGTAAACTATAAGTTTAGTTGAAGTTGAGTTAATTTGCTTTTTCCATGAGCTTCAAATGTCAAAATTTAAGCTAAAAAATAAATATATCTAATCCGTATTAAATTCGTTTAAGATAAGGGTGGGCAGGATTAACCACTTCAATATTTTTTAATAAAGGTCAACTTCTTTGATTGGCAGGTGGGTGGACCAATGTGTTGACCCAACAAAAATCTACTTTGATCCGTCAAATTGGTCATTATTTGGTGCAGCAAACTTTAGTTTCGTCCTTTTAAACTTAATTTTGCTGACATCAGAGATGTTTTTTTTTAGCCTTTTTTGCATCTGAAGCTACAGTCACACCTGGCATGTGACACACGTTCAAGAACACGCCAAACACGTGTTCTTGTACTTGCATTTAGCTCGTGGTGTTCACACTGGACACACAGGGAGGGGCTTCCTCTTCTTCTTCATTTTCTTTTTGTTCTGCTAGCACACCTACAGTTGGAAGGGGCTTGGTGTGACGTGTTAAAGTGGTAAAAATCAGACAAATCCTCCTTCAAACTTTTTCTTTCACAGCTCATTTATTGAGGACTTAGTTTCATATAAATTCACAAACCATGATTATTAATGATGCCAGTGCCAGATTTGCACCGTTTCACACAAAGCCTCCTCCAACTATCGGTGGGGGACACGTTCTAGTAAACAGTAGAAAAAGAAAAAGAACAAGAGGCCCCTCCCTGCTTGTGTAGTGTGAATATCATGGGCTAAATGTGCGTTCTTGAACGTAGCTTTAGATTTGAGCCTCAAAATTTGCTTCTTTTTGCGTATTTTTTGCCTTTCTTTCATTGTTTATAGGATACAATGGTTGACTCTGATCCCTTTGCCTTCAATTTTTCTAAATATAAAACCTATATGTGCAGCCCCCCTCCCCCCCGATTATTCAAAGCAGATCAAATGAGCTGCATGTTACCAACATATTAAGCGTCCTAATAGACGGAGGTGTCACCGCCGTCTCTGCCGTGTGGCCATGTCGCCTCTCCTCCCAGTGCGGAGATGCTCGGGAGGCACAAGCAGCCAGTCGGCAAGAATTAGAGCAGCGCGTGTGATTGTGCTGACGTCGGCAAGGGGCTGGGCCTGAGATTAAGCCCAATAAAAATGTGTGATTTGTTGCTTTCATATTTGGAAGACGTCAGCTTCAATTTGAGCTAGCACGCTTGCCTCCAGGCGGGCTGGGTGACAAATATGAAGGATTCACTGATGAACTGCTGGCAATCAAGTGCTAGTTCCCCCATCCAGCGTGCAGTAGCAGCGGCGAAAACCTCCTCACGTTGTTAAACAGAGGTTTGACATCATTTTAGTTTAATTTAATAACACACATCAGTTAGAAAGGGAGACGAGTGGATGTGTGCAGTGATCTTTTCTTCATTTATTTTGCCATGAATCAGTTTTTCATTTTTGTTTTCGCCACGAGCATCTGCTGTAATGGAAAGCGTGGGATTTTTGTATGCTGAAGTAACCACTTACAGGAATTAGAGAACGGTTTGCGTCTTAGTTTAGCATTTCTGTGCACAAGATGGCAAACATTGATATTGCTTTATTACACATTTCAATGTTGCAGTCTATAAAAAAGAAAACTAATCTTATCAACTACTGCGATTGCTATAAAGTCAGTACCCCACTGAGACTCTTTCCATTTTAAGGAATTTAGCTTTTTCATTGATTCCTATTATAAAACTCGTTAGAAAAATTGTAAAACACCAAATGTTTGTGTCCAAAGTCCTTCTAACTACTTAGTATGCTAAAGAGGGCCTTCGCCATTTTTCAGGACTTTTGAATCTATAATTCCTAGATCCAGTGTCTAGAAAAATTCGCAGAAGCTCTGTGTGCAATGATGCTCACTAGATTGGTAAGACAGACCACAATGCATTGCATTTGAACAATTTATGATTAAAAAAATGTTTGTAAATGTTTTTTTTATAAATCCTCCAAGTTTGCATCATCAGAACACAGTGCAATGATAAATAGTCTTTGTAAAATGTTCATATTTATTAGGTTTTTACTTCGGTGTTGCTACAGAAAAAGTAGTTAGAATGTGTCGGAATTGCGTTAAAATCCAGGGCACTAGATAGTCCCAGCCCATATACTCTTTTAAGGGTTGGGGACGTAATTCAGACATGGCCTTGGTTTGCAAGCCAAATGAGTCTCGAAGAATTTAGAAAAAGAAATTTCTGGACAGCAAAAAACTCATGATTTTAATTATATTACTTGTTTCAAAAAAAAATTGATAAGCTGATTCATGAATTTTTCCTAATGAAACATAATTTTGTACATATTAGCTTTTGATACTTGACCAAATTTTTCTATGAAAATTCCTGAAAGTGTTTTGTCTATTTTACTGATACAGTATTATTATTTTTTTTGATCATAACAATGAATCATTTATTGAAAATTGTCAAACTGATTGACTTTTAATGATATTACTTCAATTGTTTCAAACAAATTGATAAGCTGATTCATGATTTTTTCCTAATGAAACATAATTTTGCACATATTATTAACTTTCGATACTTGACCAAATTTTTCTATGAAAATTCCTGAAACAGTGTTTTGTCTATTTTGCTGATACAGTATTATTTTTTAATCATATCAATGACTTTTATAAGTAACACAATCTGCATATATTTTGGTTACTTCATTGCCATGCTGATTTCTAAAAGTTATTTTTTACAAAATGTTGTTTCCCTTTTGGCTTTTCCCATCAGGGGTCGCCACAGCGAATGAGTCGCATGGTAAACTTGGCAATGTTTTACGCCGGATGCCCTTCCTGACGCAACCTTCTCAAAGCAACCGGGCTTGGGACCGGCACAGAAGTAGAGAAGGGAACAGGGAGCAGCCCGGAGTCGAACCCTGGTTTTCACAGATGGAAGGCGCCGCAAACCAGCACGAGCTAAACCGGCTCCCTACCTTATTTTTTACAAAATAATTTAAGTATTTCATCTTTGTCATGTGCCTTCTAGGAACCGGATATTGATAAATCATGTAATAAAACGGTTACAGTAGAACAGGGGTGGGATTATATAAATTCGCTTCCTTCCACTCCCTTTCAAGCAATACTTAATTATAAGTCTAATTATACTAAGTTTGATTAGTTATTGTATGAATGTATAACTGACGATTGGATTGTTTTTTGTGTATTATTTCTATTTGATTGCTTGAAATAAACCATTTCAAATCAAATCAAAAAATGATTGGATGTCTTTCCTTTTTTTAAATATATTTTTCTAATGAATCAGGTTGAAATAATAACACAAATAAACTAAAATGATGATATCCTAATTCTAATTGGATTTTTAATAACTAAATCTGTACAGTCTAATGTGATCCAGTTCAACTTTGTCATGAACTCTACATCTCAGAGTTATTTAGACTGTTGGGCCTAATTGCAGAATCTGTTCAGAACCGAGCCGTAAATTTGATGGGCCTCAGTTACTCCTCCAGTAGCTGTGTTTTAATTACTCGATTGCCCGAAACTTTATCAAAATTCTTGAAATAAGAAAAAAAAAACACAATTCTGCGATCATACCATTTCTATTGAATCATAATTATGCGAAAAAACAAAAACCAACTCACCTTGGTCCTTCAAAAACACAGATGTGAACAGTACTTTGTTTTACAGCTGATACACTAAATTTCTGTCTATGTATATCTCATTACAGTGCATGCAGGAGATGTTGGCTTTTTGTAGATTGGATTTATTTATTTTAAAAAGGCAAATTTATTATTCCAAATCCATTTTGCTTGATTTTATAGTCAATGGAAATGTAGCTTGTGAAGTTACAGTGAAGTTATCTCTTAATTATTAGTTAAAATAGTTATGTTTTGTTTTATAGATAATTCTCAATCTATTACGGTTGTTGAACTCCTCACTAAACACTTTATCCATTTTTTTCAGGCAGACAGGAAAATTTTCACACCTTTCTCTGTTGTTTCATCTCTCGAAGTTCAAAACCTCGTTGAAAATCAATCCAGTTTTATAAAATGAAAAAAAAGATCTGTTTCTGGCACAGAAATGAGGAGTCGGGCTGTTTGTTTTGATCTGATCAGGGAGGATTAGTGGTTAAAACCTGTCAGATTGAAAGTTCATTTCAATATTGAGGTTTTACTGCTTTTTCAAAGTAAAAAAACAGAAAATAATAGAGAACTGTTGTCAAAGCAGCTGCATTTGATCACATCAGGTATGCACCTGTACAGGTGCTGCAGGTTTGTGGGTTGTCCGGGCCCATGGAGGGTTGTGGAGAGGAGCAGCTGCATCTTAAGTGGAGTGCAGGTGTGTTTTACAGTTCTCTTGTGGCACAAAGAAAATGGAATGTCCCGTTGTTGTACCTGTGGTGAGTGTATTGTGAACTTTTTTAAAGGATAATGGAAGTTACCCGCACTTACGATATGCAGATGATGCTGTCGTACAATGTCCATAGAAAGATGCCAGTTCTGGCTCTTTACTGACCGAGCACAAAGGCTGCGTGCACGGTCTTGGAGATGATACATAGAACACCGAGAGAACATCCACACAAACTACGCTTTGGCTAATGCCCTCATCTCTAATAGTCGGGCTGCTTCACACAAGAAGCCTGCAAGGAGCACATAATTATATAAAATAAAATAAAAATCCAACGACTTGCCTGCATCTCACTGAGATGTATAGATGTTTACTATGAAAAAAGAAAGGCAAACCTGTTTTTAACCAGAGAACAATGACCATAGAGGGCTGTTGTGTTAGAGGCATAATGGGGCTGATTTTACTTTCTTACCTATTTTATCAGTGAAAACAACATTGAAATCAGTGGTTTCATGTTGGTTGAGCTTATATCCAAAACAACTAAGTCGTCAAACATTCATGTGTTTACTGAAGGTGGCTGCAGTGCAGTGATACTGGAGGGTGGTTGATCTCTGATTAGAAGAGTGCAGGTTCAATTATCGCCTTGCCCTCCCATACGTCGAAGTGTCCATGGGCACAAAATGCACAATAATTTTAATAACTGACTCCACTATTTATGGCTTTCAAGCATTGATGACAAGACACCGAAAAAACATGGATTCAATTACATTTTGCATGAAGATTTAGACGAACCCCACCGTGCCTCTGGTGGAACGTTGGCGCCAGTGTTTGGCAACGCCATCAGCGTGTGAATGTGTGTGTGAATGGGATTGTGACTGAGGAAGGTAGGAAAGCACTATACAAGTATCCGCCATTTACCATTTGGAGTTTTAGCGCAGCCGATAAGGTTGTTTTTCAAATCGTGGTACAAGTATGTATATTTTCCTATCAAGTTTATGACTAACTATCCTATGTTTGAAATCTTTGTAAAGATATACATTTCTGTCGTTCATCTTGTTTTTGTATTATTTCTGCTTTGATTGCTTGAAAAAAAAACATTTCCAAATCAAAGTCCAAATTTGGTGGTACAAGCACCAAATATAGCATGGATGTACCATCAGAAAATCATGTTACCCACGAGAAAATTCCAAAATGGCGACCATTTGTAAAGATGGCTGCCATACACTCAATTGTTAGAAACATATGTAACGTCTATTTGCCCCAATCTCAACAAAATAAGCTGTTCACGCACATAATGGAGTTTTTAAACTTGAGGGGTTCCTACAGAAAACCTTTATATGTATATTATATATTTAAAACCCTGGATTTTCTCGTGCTTATTGTGCTTTTCTGGGGATGCCAAGGTTAGTGTAGTCTGTTTAGTTTAGTTAAGCAATCGGCCATTGAATTCTATAACTTTATGTTCTGTATGATTCATCTTTATTACACAATTACCGGTATGAAGTCCATTGAGATTACTATTGTTGTAAATATTGGGTTGTATAAATGAAATTGAATTGAATTTTCTAAAAGATGCGATCCTAAGGTTACAACCATGCCAAATTTGGTGCTTGTACCACAAAATGCACGGTTATTTTAATAACCGGCTCCACTATTTCAGAAGAATCAAAGTCTATCCAACCTAACTAAAGGTCAGAGGACAAATGGCAAGAGTCACATGATAGGCTTCGAGCCTGGACAGTCTGTTTAAGATTCTGGAAGTTTCCAGACACGCTAACCCCGACTTCCCAACTTTAATCATTCCTGCAAGTGCTTCATCAACCTTCGGCTCTCCTGACAAGACAGAAGTTTTGGCGTCTATGATTAATAAGATACAAATGTGCAACTGATTTTTGATAAATGGCTTTGGTTTCATATTCATGATGTACAATGAATATGCAGCACCAGGGGCTTAGGTCTACTTGATTGATCAAATGTATTCCATTCATCACTTATTTTTGCTTAATTAGCATATTCAAAGCAACACCATTAACAAGGGAGGACTATGGGCTATTTGGAAGATGTGATGTATGCAGCAGAGCAGACGGTCGTGCAGGACTCTTTGTCTGTTACTCTTATTTTATTTTTATTTTTCAGAAACGGAAATTTACGCAAAATCGGACACATCTGCGTAAATAAAATAAAGCCTTCCCATCCTGCAGTTGTTCCGCTGAAAATGAGAACGCGTTTCTCAGAGGGCCGTCATGACCTGGGGACTTTGGCGGAGAATAGATTATAGAAAAGGGAGTGAGGATATGGGTCATTATGGCTATAAGTTCTAAAGCCCTTCATTAAACACATGAGCTAGTAGTCATTACCCTGCTGCTGCTGCTGCTGTGTGATGAACGTCTCTGAAACCCCCCCTGCCTCCCGCTCCACCTCTGCGTTGCAGGCCAGATGATGCAGTGAACGGGCGCTCTGCTGGCGCAGCAGAGCAAAGCTCAGTGCAAATGTGTTTGTGTGTATCCAAGCAGGCAAAGCCGGATGCACATTTGCCCTATTACAGCACATCAGCGTCACGCAGATGCACGCCAGTGCAAGCACAAGAGCGTACACTTATCATTATTTGATAGTATTTTTAATGACAGATTGACAAAGGCTTTGCAGACGCGAGTCGGCGTGGGTTTTGGGGAGGCCAGCTGAAGTCCTGCTGGATTTTCTTTCGATTGCATAGCGTGACCTCAGCATTCTTGTGTTTTGATATGTGTTTTTTTTATATTAAATACGCGTTTTGCAGCCACGCTTGGTGACATAGTCAACACTCCCGGTGCAGCACGCAGGCCTCTGTGAATTCACCGAGGCCAGCCAGAGCCTGGCTTTATCATTGCGCAATCTGTGCCGCGCCAACGGGGCTGCAAACATTTGTTCCCTTCCATACATTCATTTACTTACTGTTTACTCCAAGCTGCATATGCCCGGGATTGATATGCGTGGCGCCCATGCATCCCTGCGTATGTGTGCACGCTACGGAAGCTGGCTGTGTTTAGTAATTAGTGGTGACATGCTATATAAACGGTGCAATTAACAGTGTTAATATGCAAACATCCTAAATCAATTAATACAAGGCGCGCAGAGATCTATGGCCTTCTTCCTACTAATCATCAGTGATCTTTAGTCACATGAATTCAGATAAAAATAGCCGAATGATTTGTGCTTTAAAAAAAGCTACATGCTAACCTTAAATCATAAATCCATGTGTTACAGTTTAAAATCTAAGTGGTTTGGATTCCTCCTGGAAGAAAAAAAAAAATAGCCAAATACTAACTTTCTTTTTTGGTGGGTCAGCATACACTGTAAAAACAGGCTCTGTAGAAATAAGTCAAAAATTCTAAAAGGTTAAAAAGATTTTTTATAAAATTAGCAAAAAACAATTTGGGCGATGAGGTAAGAAAAATGGTCTAAGTATACGTATTTTAAGAAGAAAATAAAAATTGTAAAATACATTGATGCAAATGTAACAGTGAAAATTGACGGACATTAGCGCACTCAACTACGGTGGTCCTAAAGTGCAAATTTTTTCTTTTTTTAATCACTCAATGCAAAAAAATTAAAGATTACAATTAAAAAGGCACTAAAAAACAATAACAAGGCGAACACAACACATTTAGAAAAAACAAAGGTAATTTCCAGAATCAAATTGAAATGTTACAAAAATTGAACAAATTAAGAAAGAAAGAAAAAAAATGTGAGGTATTGTCAGACATCACTGATGGGAGACTGAGGTTTTGAAGCAGAGGGAAAGCAGAGGGATGTTTAACCCAAACTTTGGTAATTAGTTGATAGAGCAATCATTGGACTTTACCAGTGGGCGTGGCCAGAAGCTTAAAGAAATATTGTTTGTCGGAAGTGTAAGTTTGTGTTTGAATTCCTTCCCTACTCACTATATAGTGCACCATATGGGACGTTTGCCATTTTGCAGTGCTGTCTGAATCTACAATTCCAGAATCAAGTGCCCTAGAAATTTCCCAGAAATCTTTGCAAAAAACCCGTGTGCGACTACATATCACAATGCCTTAGCCATAGAACATTTTTTGGGGGGAAAAACGTATTTTAATAGATTTTTTTAAATAAACCATCAATGTTGTCACCATCAGAACACAGTCTTCGTAAAATTTTTGCATTTATTAAGTTTTTGTTTCATCACATTCCGTTACGTCATGTTGGCCATTAAAAAAAAAAAAAAGTAGTTATCATGGTGTCTGAATTGCTTTTAAAATCCAGGGCACTAGATAGTCCCACACTATGTGGTTTTTGAGCAGTTAGGGATGGCCATCGTCATGCCAAATAATGATTGAAAAGGTGAACAAGCGTCATCATCCATTGACGTCACATACCTACCTTTTCCAGTTCCTCATTGTGTTTCATTTTTTTTCATCTCATTTTTAATTGTAGATATTATTCTTTCTCACCACATTTTTTGGGGGGAATTTTCTTTTGATTTTTAAAATGTAATGTTATTTTTTATTATTATTTTTTGCTGTTTTCCTTAGGATCTTTAACATGTTTTTGCATATGATTTGCATTTCAGGGCCATCGTATTAAACAGCCATTGTCAAACAAAATGGTTGCATCCCCATCTTTTTTTTGGCCACCCCTTTCGAAATGGGACAAATAAAATTACCCTCTCCTCTGCGTGGCGTTCTGCTGCAGCTTAAGAACAATAGCTCGCCACAATCTCTAAATAAGTTGCCCCCTCTAAAGCATAATGGCCCCCACAGACGAATCAGAGATCCGTCGGCGAAGAAGAAAGGCTCTAAATAATTTATAGCTTTAATCTGCTCACTGAGGTGTGTGGTCTTTGACAGTAATTATAAATGCAGGAAGAAATTATAGCTGAATACTTTAACTGCATTAGGAGTCATCTGATGAACAACGTGATTGCCTGCTCATTTCCAACAATAGGGGGCAAGTTGGTGTCACAGCATTCAAATCAGCACAGTGCCCATGTGCTTTTTCCCATTTACCATCAAATGTCACTTGGCCGTTAAGACGGAGATTTGATGGGTGGAGGTAATTGAGGGACTTGATTGCCTGAAAAGAGATGAAATGCATAAAATGTTTATGAATTTGGGAGGCAATTATTTTTAATAGCCTTGAAATAATAGAGCTGGAGGAAATATGTTTAATTGTTATGATAGTATCTTGCAGCAACGGCAGCGGCGTTTCGCAGGAAGGCAATAAAAGCCTGACGGGAGGATCTATCTTTGGGTTGTATCTAAGAGTCATAAGGTGAGCAGAGGACATCGTGCACTGCTGCTGTTAAAGGATCTGCCCCCCTTTTTCCATAAACCATCAAGTCCTTCAGGAGAGGAAACATGTGACACAAGAGGCACGACACTGAATTCAAGGAGGCACTTGAATTATGCAATGCATCTGTCAATCGATAAAAATATGACCTTTTTCGCACTAGAAGTCGCTCCAGAGTTGAATTCGGAGCAGAAACAAAGTGAAAATGTCCAAGTTGCACTGGAGTATAATTTTGCGCATTATCCGCGTCTAAAATTTTGGTCTTTCATGATACATGCGTACAGAAATAAAAATTCAAGTGTTTCTTGCGTTGGTCATTCCTGGATGTCTGGTGAGGATTTCAGCTGACGGGTCTTTTCTTTTTTTAGATAACTTTATTCATCCCACGATGGGGAAATTCACGTATCTGATGCAGCAAGAAGGACATTCGGAAATGACAGCAAAAAGGAAATCAAAAATGACACTCAAACTAAATAAATACAGTTGCAAACGTGATCAACTGTAAACATGTGTTCAACTGTGAACATGTGATCAACTGTGAACATGTGATCAACTGTGAACATGTGATCAACTGCAAACATGTGATCAACTGTGAACATGTGATCAACTGCAAACATGTGATCAACTGTGAACATGTGATCCACTGTAAACATGTGATCAACTTTAAACATGTGATCAACTGTGAATATGTGATCAACTGCAAACATGTGATCAACTGTGAACATGTGATCAACTGTGAACATTTGATCATCTGTAAAAATTCGATCGACTGTAAAGATGTGATCAACTGTAAACATGTGATGAACTGTAAATATATGATCAACTGCAAACATGTGATCAACTGTGAACATGTGATCAACTGTGAACATTTGATCAACTGCAAACATGTGATCAACTGTGAACATGTGATCAACTGCAAACATGTGATCAACTGTGAACATGTGATCCACTGTAAACATGTGATCAACTGTGAATATGTGATCAACTGCAAACATGTGATCAACTGTGAACATTTGATCATCTGTAAAAATTCGATCGACTGTAAAGATGTGATCAACTGTAAACATGTGATGAACTGTAAATATATGATCAACTGCAAACATGTGATCAACTGTGAACATGTGATCAACTGTAAACATGTGATCAACTGTAAATAAGTAATCAACTGTAAATATGTGGTCACCTGTAAACATGTGATCAACTTTAAACATGTGATCAACTGTGAATATGTGATCAACTGCAAACATGTGATCAACTGTGAACATGTGATCAACTGTGAACATGTGATCAACTGTGAACATTTGATCAACTGCAAACATGTGATCAACTGTGAACATGTGATCAACTGTGAACATTTGATCATCTGTAAAAATTCGATCGACTGTAAAGATGTGATCAACTGCAAACATGTGATCAACTGTGAACATGTGATCAACTGTGAACATGTGATCCACTGTAAACATGTGATCAACTTTAAACATGTGATCAACTGTAAACATGTGATCAACTGTAAATAAGTAATCAACTGTAAATATGTGGTCAACTGTAAACATGTGATCCCCCCTTTTTTAAAATATATAAATTATTAAGTAAAAAGTTACATGAATTCGGTTTTGAGCAGTTCAAAACTTTTGGTCAGTTGGGAATTATGCAGTTTATGTGTGTTGAATTGAATTTATTTATTGCATAGGGACAGAGATATAAGAAAATACTACAAACAGCAATCCCATGCTCATATAATAATGCTTTCAGCAGAAGCTAGTTTGCAGCATTTGTCCTGAGCTGGGCTTTTTTTTTTGCTTTACAATTACAAAAAATGAGAATAAAATCTCGTAAGTAAAACTGAAAATAGTCATTGTTAAAATGACATTAAACCAGTTTATCACATCAAAATGATAAAAAACAAACACCACATCAGCCTGTGAAAACAAGCAGGCAGAAATGCTGATGCAACCAAGACTTTGGTTTTAAAGAGACTAAAACTGGTCACAGACTTCAAATCAGTGGGAAGTGAGTTCCAAAGTCTTGCCCCTTTCACCCAGAGGGCCGTCTCAGCAAAACAAGTTTTGCAAAAAGGGTTCTCACAATTTCCACTGGAGAAGTCTCGGCTTGATCAGCTGCAAGTCTCTAATTTACAGATGAAAGTCCTGAAAGGAGTAGCTGCCAGGTCATGGAGACATTTGAAGATCATTTTAAAGAACGTCAATTAATACAATCAGTAAAAGTTAAGATGTTGTTTTTGTTTTTTTAATTTGACAGTGGTGATACTTAATTGTTTTTTATGTCAAATATCTTTAGTGCCAGATTAGAAAGCCTCTCCACAGGTTTGAGGTCTGATTGAGACCAAACGGTGATTCCATAACACAGGTGGGAGAAGATCATAGAGTTTAAAAATATCCAAGAACATTCTGGAGTCAGGCATTGTCTTATTAATTAAAACAGGTCATGTTCAACCTGACCAGCTTGCAATTATTACATAAATCTAACCAAATTGTGTGTGATTTTTGCGATACACAAATTTGTGGCTTTCCACGACCGTTCCATGTACGTCTAACAGACTTTTAACAGATGTAGCACCAATGTATAACTTTAATATCTCATATTGCGCACATACCACCTTTAAACTACGTAACTGTTGGACACATTTCGTCCAGATTTGATGTTTAGATGTATTTAAGTGTTTTTTTTCGTGGTTTATTTGTACCATTTCTGTAGTTTTAATGTGTTTTATTCATGATACATCCGAAAATGTCTATTTTCTCACTTTTTTCATGCATATTCACCAGTGACGTGCGGTGAGGTTAATGGCTGGTGAGGCACTGACCTCATCAGTCAGATTTACAAACATATGAACCATACTGAGTAACTTATTCACCATTTGATTGACAACAGTTAACGTGTTTTGTTTAAAATATCAATGCAACATGTTTTTTCCATATACAAACTGCAGCATAGAAAAGGGCACAAACGTTATTATCGTCTTACCTTTACTTGTAAATAAAGTCCATACGCCGCTCCTTCTGAAGAAAATGACTTGCGGCTTGCTATCACTACTTCTAGTATTTTTTAGCGTCATAATCTCAGGGCTCACCGGCGCCCCCTAACATGAGGCACGAGAACTGCTGGCCTCACCCAGCAGCTTTTTTGCCGGCGTTTAGCGCTCAGCACAAGAAACACGTCCCTCACATACAGTTATTTATAAAAAAACAAACACTGTACATCATATACATCTGCTAAATTATGTAAACTCAGCTCATATAGTACAAGTGACATACAGAGAGACAGCAGTACCGTCTGACTGCATAGGTATTGTGCAATCCAAGGTGAGGCTGAGCGGGCTGGAGCCTCATCGCACGTCACTTAGTATCTGAACGGCAAATGCGGAAATTCAGCGATTTTGAAAAGACAAAACACACAAAAATGGTACATTTAAATGGAAAATGACTGCAAAGCACAAATTACTGATTAAATATAATAATTGAATTTATTTTTTCTCTTTTCTTCCCATAATGACAGGCACAGCCTCACCTGCCTCTCCTGACTGCACGTCACTGATATTCACGGATGACCAATTTTCCTCTTTGCACAATGCGCTAAGTGTGGTTGTGTGGCTGTGTGACACACCCTTAAGACTGAGAGGTGCGTCTTCTTCTTCGGTGCTGTCAGTAGCAAACACTGATACATACAAGTACATTGCCCTCTAATGATTGTTAGTGGGAAAAAAGCAAACATATAAGCATATTTATGTCTTTATTTTTTTAATCACATATAATTTGCACATGAGAGTAATTTGCACCTACGACTAAATCTCCCCCTTTTGGGGGAGGAGCCTATTATCAGATATTGGGATTATTTCACACGCATCCAGAGTTTGGCGATGTTGTCTTTTCACTTTTCCTATGAAAAAAAATCCTTAAAGCTTTTACA
Organism: Oryzias latipes; assembly: GCF_053564925.1. Taxonomy (NCBI): domain Eukaryota; kingdom Metazoa; phylum Chordata; class Actinopteri; order Beloniformes; family Adrianichthyidae; genus Oryzias; species Oryzias latipes. The sequence goes on along the minus strand of NC_136243.1, from coordinate 11,085,413 downwards.
ATAATTTGAAATGTTTAATGTTTTTTTAGGTTAGGAGTTGTCATCACTTTGTGTTAAAAAAACGTGTTCAGTTATGTTGACACGTCAAACTGTGGAGCAGCGGTCAGCCGCCCCGCCCACCCTGTGCTTGAGCATAATGCGGAAACTCACGCTGGTGGTCACAGACTGGCTCTTTGAGTCGCCATCTGTGTGTGAATGTGTGTGTGCATGGGTGAGTGGAGCTTGTGAGTCTTAATCAAAATAGAAAAGCTATAAATGATTAATAATTTAGCGTTTAACCCAGATATGTAAGGGCTAAAAAGGTGCTTTTGTTTCTTTAAACAGACTAATCGTTGAATGCTCAACAAGTTTTAAAGGGTTGTATAAATATTTAAAAAAAAAAAAAAAAAGAAACAAAAAATATTTATAACATATTCTCATAAAAACTCAAGAAATTTGGAAATAGGGATTTTGTCCCTTATGCACTATGATCCTGAATTGATGACTACTGAAATTGAAGTAAACTTGCTATATTCCTATTTAAATTTTGTTTTTTTTAATAACTCTAGAGCAATATTGCCGGTTGATTTTCACCCGGGCAAAACTATTTACATGAATTTCAATATGTTGTGTGTCAAAGTGTCTGTTCCTTCACCAGGAAAGTCTCACTTGTCCAAGGGATGGATGGACCAAAGTTTCTAGTATCATTTGATTATTTGTTAGGATCTTTTTTTCTCAAATTCCTAATTTTTCTGTAATTTTTAATTATGTTTTTGTTACACAGACCACATTTGAAAATAAAAGAAAACCACTCTAATGTATCATGTGTTGTCATGTTTAGATTTTTTAGGACAAGTTCTTTTTGTTGGGTATATTATATAGGATAAAAATTACCAGGCAAAAATGATGGTGCAACTCTTTATAGCGAAAGCGTTCTAGGGTTAAAATTAAGTAAAAAAGCATATATATATAATATATATATAATATAAACATTTGAAAGTCCAATTTTGAAGATGCATTGAAAGCATATTGTGTGTTTAATAAAAGGAATGTAGGGAAACATTCAGCGATATGTCACGATGTGTGATTTAGTGATACTTGTATCAAGTAAGAATGTTGTCTAGGCAATATTTATTTGATTATTTTTGAGTGTCCTGTTTTCCATTCAAGCCCCTGACCACTAGTTGGCAGCACCGCACACTGAGATTTGAGCAGCTCACATTGCACCAAAACAAGATGAATCGAGATACGGATCGTATCGGCAGACTCTTGCCAATACGCACCCCTAGTTATGAATGTGATATTCTTATGAAATTGACAAAAGGAATCAAAAAAGGAAATCAATAACTCGCCTGTAAAGCAAAACTAACAGCAGCCACATCCACAAATACACGCATCCATCTATAGAAAGATTGTTTACATCATGCATTGTTACATTTCAAAATAACAGCTGTGTTTAAACGTTTCTGTCAGCTCTAAAGAACTTCTAATCACACCAGTTCATGGCACCACACATTTGAGGACATTTCTTAAACTCTTTTAGGGGTCTGACATGTAGAAATGATTTCTCCATGTTTTGTCTTGTGAAGAAAATCAATAGGCACTACTAAACATCCTCTTACACGTTTTTGTTACTTGATAGAAATTCTGTACCTGAACAAAAAAATTGTAGTAACTCTATTAAACTTTAAGAACTGGATTATGTACAAAAAAACCTATGAAAACCAAAAAAAGCAAATAATCAAACTTTATTTAACACTCTTAATATATTCAATTAGTCATGTACTAATTGCAAATATGTCTATTTATGATTTGTAATAATTGTAATGTCAAAAAGATTGATTACCCCCAGCTTTTTTTATTTTCTTTATTTTACAACCAATTTATAACTGGAAATCTTTAACAGATTTAAGTGTTTTTTTTATTTTTTTTCTACTGCAAGAAATCATAGAATTCATGGAAAATCATGGAAACCCTGAAAAGGTTTTGGAAAATGAAAATGCAAATTCTAGGTCCTTGAAAAGTTTGTGAAAAACAAAATCTTCTGTAAAGTTTTGGAAAAGTCATAAGCCTTTTGGATGCAAATAATATATATAAAAAAAAAAAGCTTAACACGAGATTCGAATTGAAATTGGGGCAGAAGTTCAACCTAACGCTATCGGTGATGAGAGTCTTACATAACCCTGTTTAATGTAAAGCTTTAGTGTGATCGAATAAAAGCATACTTGTATTTTCAAACTTTAGACTTTTCAAATTAACGTTTGATAGCCAAACAAAATTGGGTTTTGTAATTACTTTTAAAAAGTAGAGATGAATATGAATTGAATCAAAAATCAAATTGAATTTAAAAAAAAATTTGGATTCAGAAATTTGGGAGTGACGGCTCATTCCTGATCAATATTTCAGTAAAACGTACAAGTGGAACTGACTTCCTCTAAACTTCCTACTGATTCTTAGGTTTCAGGCCTTTTGTTAGTAACCGGTGGCTAGAAATAGTCAAAAATCTAAAAGTAAAAAGTGAAATTTCTCCTAACAACATGTGAAGGCCAAAACATATCCTAAAGCCCCTTTATTTACAATGAATGAACATGGAAACGGCCAACGCATTCAATCACGTCTGTTCCATTCAACTGGGAAAAAAAAACAATAAACTTCATTCTAACTTTTTTGTGTATTAAAAAAAACTGTTTTGCAGGATGTTTTGCCATCTAATTTTTTTTTGTTCTAATTTTTTTATAATAGCTATAAAAGCATAGGAACTACAAACACACACATATCACAGACATGATATGTTTTTGTTGATGTGTTCGTCACAACATCACCGGCCTGTTCTTCCTCCTTTATCCACAAGAGTAGAGTTAAAAACACTGGGAAAGTATTAAACATTGACCAGCATGGACTGTTGTTTTTGTGTTAATCCTGTCGACAATATCAGGCAGGTTGACCTGCTGGATGCTCATGATGTGGGACTGTCTGTTTTTCCAAGATACTCTTTAATGATCTTTGATACAATCTTTTCTTCTTTTAAGATGTTTTTTCTTACATTTCTAGAAAATGTTTTCTGTTTTTTCAATAGTTTGCAATAAGGACACGTCTACAACATGCATTACTACAAATGTGGCCCTCCATGTCATTTTATGTGGCCCTCAAAAGCATAAAAGTTTTAAATTTCTTAAAATAAAAAAATTAAAAATTGGTGTGTATTTATTCATATCTAGGGGGAATCGGACTTGAAATATCGGATTGGGCAACTATACATTAGGATTTAAACACCATCCATATAACCTGACCTGACAGAATAAAATGTAAAAGCATTTAAGTAACAAGCAAACATATGTTTTCTATGCAACTGTAATTGTCACTTTAAAAAGTAATAATAAATAAATAATGAGTTATTTAACATTAAGGAGTAGTTACATTTGTTTTCATTACATTTAGTTACATGTATTAGTCATATCTGGCCCTTTGAGGACAGCCACTATGCTGATGTGGCCCCCGGTTAAAATGAGTTTGACACCCCTGCTCTAGGAGAACGAGTAATAATATTATGGATTTCTGTGGAGTTTGCTTTAACAATATTGAGTTCTTGTGATGTTTTAGAGATTATTTAGGGTGAGTTACTGACAAACTGCTATTTTTTGTTTGGTGTTTTCATCTACTTTATTGACGGTCCCTGCCTGCCTCTGCAGCTTAAGCCAAACTCCGGCTGCAACTCGTTTTCTGCATCACCACAGACAAAAAGAAACCGTTCATGCTGGTCAATAAAACTACATCGAATGTTTTATTCTTTAATGTTTGTGGATAAAGTAGGAAGAACAGGCCGGGGATGTCGTCACAAACACATCAACAAAACATATCATGTCTGTGACACGGACACTTTGTGGCTTTTCTACTTGTAATTGCAGCTCATCTTATAGTTTTCATGAGCAGACGAGGTTAGTTTGCAGTTTATTGTTTTTGCAAGTATTAAAAGAAAAAAATGTAAACATAAAAATACAGAAAAATTATAGAAAGAAAAATATGGAAAAAAAGAGAAATTAAAAGAAAAACTACAGAAAAAAGATAGAAGAAAAAAAATACTGAAAAAAGATTAGAATGAAAATTGTGGAAAGAAGTCAAACTAAGCAGTTCTATATAAACCAGTTCTGTATGGGTTCTTGGTTTTAGCTTCAAATGGATCAGTAGGAGAAATCCAGGAACAAAACACAAAGCATCCAAGCCAACAATAAATGTTAACTCTTTATTTGAATAGGTAAAAAATGGTGCAGGTATCACAGGTATCATCTGTCTTGTTAACATTGTTGCATGAAACTTACTTTTTTTATCCTCCTAAAATCTATTTACATGTGAAATCTCCTTGTTTTCCAAACCATCTAATGTTTATTTGAGTCATGTACAGAATCTGCATCTAAACTGGTGATTAAACATTTATTAAAGTGCTTTTATTTTTCTTCTTCTTTTTCTTCTGTCATTGCAACACAAAACATCTTTACAAAGCATTAAACTGTACAAGCCTGTGTGTGTGTGTGTGCGTGTGCGTGTGTGTGATGATAGGCTACATCTGCACTTTAGTGCACGTGTTCTGCATCACAGAGGCTGCTGTTCAATTAGCTCATTAATTTGCCTTTGAAATACAATTGAAACTTGACATATTATACAAATAAATAGTAGTCATAGCCAAGGCTATTGCATGCAAACATCAGCACTTTTATTTCTTCAAGCAGTAATACATTTCATTACTGGTGGTGCATTTTGAGCAGGGTGCAAAAGTATTTTCGTGTTTCCGTACACAGCTTTGAACCAGTGTGTCTCTGTTGTTCTCCAGAGTCATCGGGACGCCGTTGGGAAATGGTTGCGATGTCTGATCCATGTGATAAACTCAAAGTAAGAAGACAAAAAGTGGGGGGATGATGTGGCGGCTACTCCTTGTCCATCTCCACATACTGTGAATGGTTGTCCGGGGATTTGCTGTGAGTTTTACTCAGGTGGAGTTTCACCGCGTGGTTGCTGGCAAATGTCCGACAGCAGAGTTTACACTTGAACTTTGAGTCCACGTCCTCCTCGACGGCCAGAGCCTCGGCGGCTCTGATGCCGAGGGGCCTCGACAGCTCCGGCTCCTCCACCTTTGTCTGGTGCTCCACCGGCATTTTGCACATGTCTTTGATCTGGAAGCCGAGGTGGGATTCCAGGTGGGAAATGAACGTGGATGGAGAGCGAAACTGGGAAGCGCAGTCGTTGCAGTAGAAGACGGGGTGACCCGTGTCCATGTTTTTCAGGAATTTTGTCCCGCCTGTTTTTCTCAGCTGGTATTTGACGTTGGCTAACCAATGGCTTATGGTGGTCATAGACAATCCGGTGAATTTGGAAATGTGCATCCGTTCCTGAGGGCCTAGATCCGAGAGCAAGTACTTTCCCTCCGAGGTTTGGAAGAGGCTGGAGGCGAACTGAGCTTGGAGAATGAGCAGATGCCGAGGGTTCCAGTTTGACTGTCGGCCTTTGCGCTTGTGGACCGAGTACACCTCAGCGGACACGTCCTCAAAGCGCCTGACGTCCGATTCCAGTTTGGTGGTTGGAAACCTCGACGGCACAGAGGGTTTTGGCGTGGTGGCCTTGGGAAGAACCTTAACCATGTCTGCGATATCAGACAGGGCGTATTTATGAGGCAATGGGGTAGAGGGCTGCAACAGCAAGGAACTCGATTTGCTCTTTGATTTGGTCAGGTCTATGGGCTGGTCGTCACCAACGAAGAGAAAGCTGTTAGGAGGTCTTTTTCTGACGGGGCTTCCGAGCAGTTTCTCGCTGCTGCGATTAATCTCGGCAAAAATGTTCTGCGTGTGAGACGATAGTTTGTCTGCTCTGGAGTTATTAGGCTTATTTGCTTTGCCCAAATGATTGTTCAAAACCGACTGCAGAGCGCTGAGGGGGTTTACGCCGACTATATCGGACGTGTCACTGAGTGGCTCTGAAGCCGTGCTGCGTCCGTTGCTGGCAGCGGGGCTCGGCGTCTTGCCTCTGTCGGAGAAATCTGGGCTCAGCTTCCCTTTGATGGCCTCACTCACTTCAGTCACACAGTCGGCATCCAGCTTTGAAGAGGTGGAGGCGTCATCCTGACAGTCGCTGTCATCGTTCTCCGCCAGGTCAAACTTTATATTCTGACTCTCTTTACCATCGCTAATGCCAGCCTTTTCCTTTTTGATGTCCAAGTTGGGAGCATCATCATCGGGGTACAGCTTCGCCTTTGGGGCGATTGGCCGCAGCTTGTGGTTGAACGTCTGCTTCAGCTGAACGGGGGGCGATGCAGACAGAGGGGCGCTTTTGATGATGCTGGAGAGCTGGTAGGCGGCGTGAATGCTCGGATAGGCGCTCCAGCTCGGCGTCCCTGTTTGAGCTTTGTTGATGGCGGAGGCTACTGTATTGGCCAAGGATTTCAGGATGTCCCCTCCGCCATTAGAGTCTTGCTCTAGATCTTCTTCGCGTAAATAGGGATACTTAAAATTCCCATCGCCTGCCTTTTTATCCTCGCCATCTTGCTTGTCGTCTTTTGTGTCAGTTTCTTCCGGTTTGTCCGACATTTGTTCCCCTTGGCTTTCCTTTTCGCTGCCCCCAGGCGACAAGGTTTTTGGAGATCCCTTTTCTGCGTCCGCGTCACCTGTAGGTGGATCAGCTAAGCCCTGGATCTTCTCTACAGCCAGGGGGTCGAGGGCCAGTTGTTTGCCCTTTTTGGAGGCAGAGTTTGTGACCTTGATGAAGTGTCCAGTTACCATCATGTGTGTGGTGAGCTGCTGAAGGGTGTCGTGGGAGCTGCCACACTCCATGCACTTCAGAATCTGCGACTTGCACGTCTCGAACTGCCACGTGTAACTGGCTCCGTTTTGATATCCGTGGCGATTGTTGTTGGCGCTGGAAATGGCAGCCCGCTGAGCCTCCGTGAAGCCGGACACGCCGGTTGTGGAGTCCGGGGAGCACGGTCGCGTGCTTTCAAAGGCCCGCTTTTTCGCTGGCGGCAGTAATTTGGGCGTTATGACCGGTATTGGCTCTTTCAAAGGCACTTTTTGGTAATGCTTCGTCTTGATCATGTGCACGCTCAAATCCTGCAACGAGTCGAAGGAATGACCGCAGAACATGCACTTCAAAACTTTCTGCGCGTCCTCCTTTCCCTCCATCTCCTGCAGGTTTCGCTTGCGAGACTTGGAGGACGAGGCGGAGGAGTTGCTCTGCTTGCTGTGGTTGTTGTCTTGGTAGTGTCCTGTTTTGTTCATGTGTACGGTCAGCTCCACCAGTGTGTCGTAGGCGGCGCTGCAGTCCTTGCAGCGGAATCGGCTGGCTCCTGTGAACACTGAGCCGCAGGGTTTGGTTGTTTGCCTGTACAGGTGCACGGAGCTGAACAGATTGGGTTTGGACGCAGGCTTTGGAGAGAGCGTCTGCTGCAGGGTTTTGGAGAGGGCATCCTGGTGCCAGTCAAACTCACTCTTGGCGCTCCCATTGGTGCTGTCACAGTTGGCTTTGCTGGTGGTTTTGCCCATTTTTAAGTCCATTCCGATCCCTGTCCAGTAGGAATCGGACAGAAAGTTTGCATAGGCCGCCCTCATTTTCTCCAGGCTGCTGCTCGTCTCCTCTTTATGCTTCGAGCTGCGGCTTTCCTCGTCCCTTTGGCTCTCGGGCGGCGATGAGGTCTTGAAGTCGGACAGCCGGTCGCTGCTGTCGCTGAGGCGCGATTCCAGCTCGGCCTCCTGATTGGAGAGGACGCTGACGGGCGAGTTCTGGTTGCTGAAGGTGTTGGTGCTCTTGTTGTCCAGCTCCCTGTCCTCGCATAGTTTGGGACTAGTCTTTTCCAAGCATTCCTCCTCAGTTTGAGGCTCATTCTCTCCATCTTCCTCGTTGATGGAGTCCTGCAGAGCGGTGTCTTCATCGGGCACGTACACTGGAAAACAGACACAAAAAAAGGACATTAGAACACAGGAACTACTTTGTATACTGGTTTAATGACCCTCTCTGATCATCTATAGTAGAAACGTTTCCACTGGTCTTTAAATAATAATTATGCCGACTTTAGCCAAACTATAAAACTCTGTCTCATTTTGTAGGACACAGTTTCTGCAGAGCGGCTGTAGTTTATTAAAAATTCATCGGTGAGTTGTGGGCGAGACCATTGGCGAAGAGTAAGCCTGCCCACACTTCCCATCTGTTTACACTCCCTCCTGCTAGCTTACAGCCCTTCACAACCCCAACCACACATTGTGCAACAAAAATGGCGAGCAATATTGGAGCTATCCAGCCGTACAGTTTTGAGCCAGGTCCCTTTTCTCGTCTGCTCCTGATTCACAGCAATTTGAATAGAAAATACTCAGAAATGCCATTTGTAGGGCTTAATTTTCATTATACACGTCCTCCATCATCAGAAACACCTAAACACCATTTTCATTGGAGTGGGTCTCTAATTCGAAGAGTAAAGCTTGAGAATAGCAAATATTTTGGGGACTTTTCCTAACAGGGGGCTGTTGGGGCTAACAGTACAATTTGATTCACGACAGGCCATTGACTTAATGCTGTGTGCAGGAGTTTCTTGGCCTCAAGTTGAGATGTTTACTACAGTCGTTGGTCACTGAGTGACAAAAGGAAATTGATTCCTCTGCTGCCTGTTAAGCGTTATTGCAAATGACCTATTCCACAGTGATTACGGATGCTTGGGAACTCCTATGAAAATGCGAGCCCTTTGATTCAACACAGTCGCATGCGAGAAGTGCAATAAAGGAAATACGGAGATCGCCGCGTCCGCAATCAATCTGGAAAGAACTAGAAAGGAAAAAAAAGACAGCAGAGGATGCTTTTCTGCTATTACAAATCTGCAATAATTTAATGTTTAAGATTAAAATTGAGAGGGTAAAACAAAAAAAGATATAACTAAAACTTGTTTAAAAGTGTAAATACGCATAAAGAAAACCCTGATAGGAACAGCGACTCTTTCAAAATAATAGCGGCACTCTGTCACGTCATAATATTTTCCCTGACAGTCTCATTATTCACCTGTTTGTTCTCTCAACTCGCAGAGCACAAACATTATTGCTTCAATTAACAGATAATTAAACAACAGAATTTCTAATTGACACATTTCCCATCTTCCAATTAGAGGAAACTGATTCAGCATCGCAGGAATTTCATGCAGCTGCAGGCCTTTGTTAACCATTTTAACAGCGTTGCTGTCAGATTATTTTAAATCCATCCATCATTTTCCCACGTCAGGAGTACAGCACAGATGGTTTTATATCTTTGGAAGATGTCCTGCTATAAATGCAGTTTGTCAGAGTTGTCATATATCTTTTAGATATTTTCCACCTCGCAGTCAGGCTGGAAAAAAAGGGGGAAAAAAGTGCATTTTGGGAGAGATGTGGCAGATGTGCTCTGTGTTAAATATGAATAGGACCTAAGAGCCCAGGCCAGGCACTTCTGCATTTCATGTGGTTAATATTTCTCTTCTGAATAGAAGGCACTTCGTGAGGGTGGTGGTGGTGGAGGGGTGGGGGTGGGTGGCTGCAGCCTAGCACTCAGGCGTCCCACACTCGGCAGCCTGTAGAGCGTCTTCATCGGCTTTCGCCTCCTGAAAAGAAGACTTTTTGCGTATCAATATTTCACAAGCGCCTCCAGAGAAAGCCAGCAGATGAACTGCTCGCCAGTTAATGGACGGAGATGGAAAATTTGGACTTTCCAAACAAACATGCCCAATAAAACCTGCGCACACACACGTGCACACACATGCAGACTTTGGTTTGATTGACCATCTGAGATACACGATGGCTCCCAAAATTCCTCTGATGCTGAGGGGAGCAAAGATATGTTTTATTTAGGATCCTTTGAACATCCTGAGCAGAGAGCCGTGATGGTCTGAACGAGTGAACTGAAGGGCTTTGTGAAAAAAAAAACACATACATATACAATCTGTTAAAGTAAAATCACAAAATATGTATTTTTTTAGCAATCAAATCCATCTTTTTTTAGTCAAGAACAGATTGTCAGACAAATAGTGACATCTGTTTCCTGTCAGTGCATTCACACTGGCCAATTTGGTACAGAACCTCATTTGGCAGGTGTGAACGGAGCTTTGATGTGGATAAAAACATGTGTCTGCCAGTAGGAAAATATTCAGCTGCAAGTGACTCCTGGTGCGGTTCGGTAGCAGTGTGAATGCATGTGGACTGTGCAGACTAAAAGAAAAAGAACACAAGCATTTGGATCAAACCTTGATTTTTGAGTCAGAGTGTTGTTTCAGTTTGATATATGATTTGTGTATTAGGAAAAGAAAAAAAACAAAAAAAAGTCATTTTTTAATTTGCTGATAAGTAAGTAACTTTAAAGAAGAACTTTACAGTTGGCTCCAGGGGCGGAGCTATGGGGGAGGCAGCTTTTGAGTCATTATTAGTATCATTATTCAAGATTAAGAAATCATCAAGACAAGCTACTTTGACCAACAATAACCTAAAAAATGTATTTTAATGAAATAAAACGATAATAATGATAAAACTGCTAGAAATACATATTTTTGACCAATTCCTTTGGAACGGCCGTACACTCTGGTGTTTTGCAACCATTCAAAAATCTTCTTCCTCCGTCTCCATAAAAAAATGTTGTAGCCCCGCCCCTGGTTGGCTCATACTAAGCCTGGTGTAATGTAATGAAACAATAAAGTATAAATCCTTCTTAAACGTTAGAAACTTGGTATGCTGTAGGGATGCTGCTAGGTTCAATGGGGAAAACATGCAGTTTGGTTTTCAACTAAGAATTGTGGCGTCCTGAGGTCTTTCTTCTGTGTTGGTACTTCAGAACTCATTTGAGACGAAAAGGTACAGATTCTTGACAGAGAAGACATCGTTTGAAAGAGGGGTCAGAGAAGCAATACATGTAGAAGTTAATAACCCCTCCCTAAACAGAGGAGGCGGCCTCAGACACAATCTAGCCTTGTTTCCACTGAGCAGTACAGTTCGGTTCGGTTTAGAATGATCCGACAATTCAGGTGAGCATTTCTACTCAAAGTTGGACCGTCACGGCTCATGTGGGGTGAAGCTATCAACAATAACAATGTTCATTTTTGTCCCACTTAGCTTTTTGGTACTTCATATATCCAAAGCGTTTACTGTTGTTTGAGAGAAAATTGCGGGCGGCAAAGAGGAATAGAGCCGCTTTCTTGGAGCTTTCTTTTGTCGTAACGACCTACCGCCAATTAACGGGAACTGATCTGACTTAGTTCAGAACATTCCTCTGTCTGGTATCTAGATTGTAATTCCTTGTCTTGATACTTTCTACAGTTAATTTGGAGGTTCAATGTTATGAATTAAAAATAAATAAATATCTGAACTGAATTTAAACCTATGACTCATCCGGGAATGACAGAACATCCGAATACAGAACCAAGGTTGGGTAGGTGATGGAGACCACTAAGCATCCATTGATGTCCTGCACTGGCATGGAGTGATGTTATCGCTAAAAGCAATTGTTAGATTATCAGATGTCAAATTACAGAAGGGATTTTTTGCATTTTACTGTTTTAGAGATTCTTCTGATGGAGTCTAAAACTAACTTTGAAAATACAAGAGTGTTCCCACTGGTCTGTCACTACCGGATACCAGCGCATGTATTTGGAAGATGCTTTGTGTGAAATGCTGAAGTGGTGCAAATCTCGTGAATCTTGCTCCAGGACTTTTCTTTCACGGCACAGTTCAGATATATGCAAGACTTGTGTCATAGAATTCAAATAGTTATAATCGCAATAGCCTACGTGCACGATAGAACTTCCGGTTAACTTCCGTGTTTCGAGTGTGAGGCCGACAACTTCCTGTTGGTCGTGTTATTGTTGTGGGGAGTTTTGTTGAGTTGCTAGTTTTGAGTAAATAGGAGCGGATTTCGGGTAAAAGAAAGGCGTTTGGTGTTTCAACGCGTGACAAAGACATCACAACATTGTTTTGTACCCGTGTGCGAATTTGTCAAAGTACAACAGTACTAATATAAGCTTTCATAGCTTTCCAGTATATGTGTCGGTGAGAGCCGAATGGATGGTGAGCACGACGGGAGGACTTCACCCCAAACAAGACGAGTCGTGTTTCGTATTTGCAGCAATCGGAAAGAAAATGCGTCATGTAAACACGCCGTTCGTAATACTTTGCCCCGGTCAGATTCGTTCGGATCAAAATTTCTTTCCGATCGAGATAGCTGGGTTATACCGATCGTTGTTCCTGTAAACGGTCATTCCGATCGTGTGTCACTACTGCTCTGGGTTACGTCATGCATAGACGGTGTTTCGCTGAGAGAAAGCTTTGGAGCGCATACAGGACCGACCAGCGGCTCTGCGGACGCCCCGTGAAAAGCGCCGCTCCGCTATCGCCCCGCTGGGTCTCCCCTCTCTTTCACCCCTCACGAGGGAGATGCGGGGGGGATGCGTGTCCACTGACTGAGGTCTGGACCCGCCATCCGAGCTCTGCGTTCGGGCTCCGGTGCCAGTGGACCGAGTGAACCTCTCTGAGCAGAGCAGCCGGATTTATTAATGTGTTTGAGGGGAGGGTGCTTTGTTACGTGTGCGTTTTGTTATGTGTGAGAATTCGGACTGCGAGCCGAACCGCCGCTCTGGGTTAGCGGCTGCCGGGCTCGCGAGGACAGAGCAGAGCACACAGTGTGTGTGAGCTTAGAGCAGAAATGCCGCTCAGTCCTTAGAAACTGTTCAAAAAAAATCACGACACATGGAATTATGTTTCTAATTGTGCCCCGACAAATAAAGGCTGATCATTTACGTGCAGCCAGGATGCAGATTGCAGCGTTTCCCGCATGGTTTGTCCTGGATTTTGTCTCCATCAAAAGGCTAATGTTGTTAGCCCGTGTTGTTAGCCTCTCCTAACACTGGGTTGTTCTTCACTTCTGTTCTTCTTCCACAAAAAAAGCACTGACCACACGGATTAAATATAAAATGATAAGCGAACAGGCACTTCATAATATTCATAAAATTAATAAAAGCACGTTTGGAAGATCGCCTCGTATATTACCGAGCTGTTGCATAAATATGTGACAGCACAGGTTTGTTTACAACGGGACTCATTTCCTTTCGGTATTCTCGACACTATATATTTTAGACACGATATTTTGCCCATGTAACCACGCACTGGTCGACAATCCTGTAGATGTCGTTCACGTCGATTTTCGGGAGACCTTGTAGAAAACGGGTGAAATATACCATCTTTCGCAATCAAAATCTGCCGTGTCGCTGCTATAGAAGTCGCAAACCGGAAATGGTCGGCCTCACACTCAAGGCGGCGGAAGTAGAACTCCTTACTTTCGTGCACGGAGCCTATTATTCATTTCTCTTTTATAATTGATTTTTAAACAGTCTGTGAATGAAAAATGATGCCATCCAAAAGTCACTACCAAATCAAAGTCCCTTATAGGTCAAAGTTCAACCTGGTTTAACCTTCAATGTGCGTTCAATGGCCCCACGTTTTGTACATAGAGCTTGAAAATGATCTTAGAAACTTGCATAGAGATGTGTGAATGCGAGAGTTTTGAAGTCTGAAATGCGTCTTTACATGAGTTTAAATAAAGTTTTCATTGGAAGTGGTCACCTGAACGCGCGTTCCCGAGGATGGTGTGAACAAAGCACAAGACAATGGACCAGCAACTTTGCTTAAAAAGGATAAAAAAGTCTAAAAGTGTAAAAGATTCATAGATCTGGTAGAACTCTGACGTAAGCCATCAGAGAATCCACAAAACAAAAAGAAAAAGAGACGAAACGGTCATTTTGAGCTGTTATTATGGGGTGTATCTTTACTTTAAGGGTATAGGTTTTAAACAAAAGTCCTCCTTTAAAGTTCCATGAGTTTTAATTTGAATGTTTGTCCTTATCTCTGTATTTGAGGTTGGAGCCGACAGCGATGAACAGCTGCCCTTCCTGCTGTTCTGTGCCGTTCTATCAGATGCCCCAAGTCGCCGACATCCAGAGGCGCCAATTAACCTTCTGGAAGGGATCGCTCCAAGATACCCGCATGCCTGACTCGGCTTCGCTCTCCATTTATAACAGGGCTTCGCCAGCTCCTGATCTGAACTGTTGGCAGGCCCTGATCTGAACCGTGCGCCCGCCATTCCAAGCTCGTCATCACACCCAAAACTGCATATTTGTGCACTAACAGGAAAAAAAGGAAACCAATTCAGACAAACCCCAACCCTGAGCCGCCATTCAAAACAAGAACCCGGCATGTCTTGCATGTGATTTAGCGTGTCATAAAGCGGCGTAAAGCCTCCAATCGGTGTCACAACAAATTTATCTCTTTAGACATAGATATGCAAAGGTCAAAAAACCTGAGGTGTCCATCATAAATCAGGCAGTTGAAGTGTTTATAACCTTTATCCGTTGGAGCAGACTCTTGGCACAGCGAGGCCTGGATTTACAGAAGCAGCGGCCCGTTCTGGAGCCCAGAAGACCCCCCCCCCCCCGCCACACACACACACACACACTTTTTACATTCAGCAAAGGCATAGAAAACGGCGGATCATGTTCACGGCCGCGCTTGCCAACTGGAATGGTGCTAAAGGCTTACATAACAACATCTTTATGCTTCAATCGCGAGCGTTAACATCCTCGCGGGACCCTCCTGCGCCATTCGATACGTGCCGATTGTCTCAGACAGCTGCGAAGGCCTCCAGCAGGAACTTTCTGGAACGGCAAGAGCATTTATTTGTTGGAAGGTCAACATTTCCTTCGTTAATCCCGATAAGGAATTAGCGGCCCGCCAAGCTTCCGCAAATGGACTGCCTGCAATCCGCGACTCCGGAGTTTGCCGGGACCCGATGGTGACGCTATCTTCAGAGGAGATTGGGTAATTCGTAGGCGCCGTTGACAGGTCTGTGCCACTTCCCTCCACCCAGCAATGCCGCCGCCGCCACTCTCCGGTTGTCTCAAGCTACACTTTTTGCAGCTCACAAATCAATATCTCTTTTTACTTCTCATTGATTGCCTGGCGGTGGGACCAACCTAAGCAGGACTGTTATGACATTTCTAGATTTCCCCCTGTCCTTGGAACAATCAATTACACGCACATGGCAATCAAAACCTCTCCGCAAAATGAACCCGCTCCATGACATTTTCATCTCCTGGATTTATGCCATAAGAAGAAGACGAAAGGAGAGAAAAAAAAGAGGCCCTGCCGGATCGACATACAGACTGACTCTTTTTTTTTTTTTTTTTTTTTATTCTTTCTTTTTCAAATGCACCTCGGTAATTGTGCTTGTACATACAGACACTCATCTGTTGTTATAAATAGGTGTGAAATGTCAGTCAAAAAGTACCTGGCGTGCAAAACATCATTCTAATCAAAGTTGTGAAGACTTTTTTTTTTTTTTCTCGCAGTGTCGTTTCAAAAAGTCACCCCTGATGTGATTTCATCTGTGAGCTATCATTAGAATGAGCCGGTTTAATATTTGACAGCGATATCTGACTAACGCAGCGAGAAGTGCACGTCACGATCAAACAGACACATTGTCAGACACGCTGATGATCACCTTGATGACGTGTCTGAAGTTAATTCTGAACCCAACCGCTTGAGAAAACGGCGAAGACCTCATTCGGCGCCCCGGAGCCATTTGTAAAGATCTGTAAACACCTCACTTCTCATTGTTCCCTGTCAGGAAACAGCCTCCCAGAGCCCAAGGACACTGCAGAGTAAAGACGAGACGATCACTCCAACGCTGCTCCTCCTGATGAAATTTGTCTGGGGGTTAATTGAAATCGCAGAAAGAAATAGTTTCTGACTTGCCTTTAAACAGGAGTTTGTCATGAGATCCCATGTGACCCATTATACCACTTCAAAAACCCTGCATCAGATTATCAACTGTGGTACAACAATCTGGCAAAAATAACACAGATTAATGTGAGGTGGGTTGAAAGCAACCACAACCCCCCCCCCCCCCCCCCCCCCCTGAAGTCTGCAACCCCACCCAGTGATTTTTCCAGATCTTTCTGGGGTTTTGAGTACAAAACCAAGAGATGGAAACACTCACAGTTAATCTTTGTATGCATGAAGGCGATGTTACTTAAAGCGCATTACGTACTTCACTAAACACAAGCCATCCATGCAGATAAATGCCTCGCTTTCCTACAGCCGCGCCTTTAATATTTAATAGTATAATCAAATAAAAAACCATCGCGGCTCCAAAGAAGGCACGGACTACTCGAGGACAGATTGTGGAGACAACAAATGGTACAATGTGCTCAGACGGACCGAGAGCCAGATTAATATGAGAGGATCGCAAATATGACACCATATCCTGCCATCTGGCTGTTCATTTGGGCAAAAATGATCACAATAATTATGGCAATTAATCAAAAATGTTTTCACAACCAACATTCTGTGGACTGAAAACACAGAGAGGACTGAAGCAAACAACTACTGCAGCCAGTGCTTGGAGTTCCAGTGGTGCATTTTCATACACCAGCACAACAGTAAAAAACAGAAAAAATAAAGCTTTTGCCTTTTTTTTGTGGCTGTACCGGTCTGCAGAGCATGACTGCATGACATCACCAATGGAGGCTGCTGAGGTTGAAGACTCTTCAGTCTATAAAAGACCAGAACAGCGCGATGGGAGATGGAAAAACAGACATCTTACTTCTGAAGGGTTTCTCATCGACTTTCAAAGAGACAATCCAAGCGTTCCTGTTGACTATCATAGAAAGGCCCGAGACTTTTTTAGGAGAATGTGACAAAAACTCACAACATTTCTCTATTCTCAAAGACCTAAAGCAGTGGTTCCCTATACCCCCAGTAGCTGTCCGTGGGACAGTTGGGACAGTTTTTCTGTTCTCTTTATAATCTGATGCTGAAGGAAGTTTTACTTTGGAAAATTACTGGATTCTCCACCACATCCACTTGACCACATGTCTAAGTCTGTCGGTCAAAAATCCATCCGCAAATTTCCTAAAGTGGCTGCACCGACCGCTAAGTTGAAAGCCTCGAGCTAGCAAAGTTAACAAAAAAAAACAAAAAATTTGGAAACTTTCTTTTCGTAAAAAAAAAAAAAAAAAAATCCAGCCGGGAAACAGCCTTCAATTTCAAAATAAAAGAAAGAATCGCTGAGAGGCTGACGCTGGGTCCGGTTATTGAATGAAGCGCTCAAACAAATCAAGAAGCATAACAAAGTTCGTATTTTGAACTTTTAATAGTGAAAAAGGTCATTAATTCCACTTATTATAACGTGATCAAAAAAGAGAAAAAAAGCAAAGAATCAACAAAAAGTACAAAAGCGATAAAAAGTGGTCAACAAAAAATACGGCAACCCAGCTCACCCCCTCTTGCATCTGACACAGGGACAAACCACAGGTGAGTTAAAACTACTTGACGAGGATTGGGAGAATGTCCTATGGTCAGATGAAACCAAAACAAAAGTTTTTGGTAAGAACTGTGCTTGGAGGAGAAAGAATTCTGAGTTGCATCCAAAGAACACCATGCCTACTGTAAAGCACGGGGGTGGAAACATCATGCTTTGGGGCTGTTTCTCAGCAAAGGGACCAGGACGATTGATCTGTGTAAAGGAAAGAATGAATGGGACCATGTATGATCAGATATTGTGTGAAATCCTCCTTCCATCATCAAGGGCATTGAAGAGGAAAAATGGCTGGGTCTTTCAGCGTGACATTGATCCCAAACACACTGCCGGGTTAACAAAGGAGTGGCTTCATAAGAAGCATTTCAAGGCCCTGGAGGTTCTAGCCAGTCTCCAGATCTTAACCCCGTAGAAAATCTTTGGAGGGCGTTGAAAGTCCGTGTTGCCCATCGACAGCCCCAAAACATCACTGCTCTAGAGGAGATCTGCATGGAGGAATGGGCCAAAATCTCAGGAACAGTTTGTGAAAACCTTGTGAAAACTTGGAGAAAACATTTGACTGCCGTCATTGCCAACAAAGTATTGAGCTTAACTTTTATTATTGACCAAATACTTATTTTCCACCATACAGTAAATATACAAATACGTATTCTGATTTTCTGGATTTTTTTAATCCTATTTTGTCTCTCATAGTTAAGATCTACATATGATGTAAATCACAGGCCTTTCTCATCTTTTTAGGGGGGAAAACTTGCACAATTAGTGGCTGACTAAATACTTTTTTGCCTCACTGTACATGTCGATACTAACTTGGCACATAGTTTTGGTACCCATTCCTAATGGGTGGCTCCTCTAATTTTTGGATTAAGATGACATTTTTTTTTACCCAATAATTAAAAAAACGTTTAATGAACCAATGGGTCAACTGCATATTTTTTTCAGCTAAAGTAAAATCTTTTGAGATACAAAACATTAAAGTTGTCGAGTGTAGGTAAAAGATAAACCTGTGGAATTGTTCTTATAATTGAGTCCCATATAACCTTTCGTGTGTGGTGTAGTTAGAATACACAGAACGTTCTCAAATAAAATCCTCCAAAACAACCAGTTAGCTTCGTTTTAATAAAAATTAAGAATCACGCTTTAAAACTGGAGATATTACATGATACGAGAGCCTCACAAGCAATGATGGTAACAATGATAAATGTTAAAAGTTTCGTTTTAACATTCAATAGAAACTTTTGATCGTTCGTGTGGTTTGTTGACAGACATAGCCGGCTTGTTTTGCTCCTGAAAAGGCTAAAATTCAGGATAATCTCATGGATGTCTGAAAGTATCTGGAGCAACGGCCGGGTGCCCTTAGTTTTTTGTTTTATAAACCGGTAAGAGTAAAAAAAGGAGGTAGTGATGGGGGGGTTGTAGCGGCGCTGCTCTGTCAGTTGGTTTCTGAGGAGCCTGTGACACGGCTCTCCAGGAACAACATGATGAGGTCTGATAGTTCCTTTCTGCAGAGTAGCAGTTTACCCCTCATTCACCCTTATCAGAGAGCCCAACCATCATCTTAACAGCACGCCACTCAAAGCGTTTCGCATATTGGAGCTGACCAGTCGAGCAAACGGGGGCGGCGCTAATAAAAGACCATCTTGCTTCGGTTCAAATTTCCCTGATTGAATGTCAGTCAGGAATGTTTGCGTGGCAGCATGGAGGACGTCGTTTAAAGGGCCACTGCCTCCAACACATAAGGCCTTTGTGCTGCTTTTATGAGACACTGAGTGAAAGGTATGACTGCCTGCGGTCGTCTGCACATGGCCCCCCGTGTGCAGTTTGTTTTTCCTCACAACCAAAGACTCCACTACAGTCTTTATGATCTTCAATACACACATGCATAATCCTTCAGTTCTGTTTTTTTCTCTTTGTCTAAAACTCTGCATCGAAGCGTGCCTGAAAACTTCACCGTACCACGTTTGACAAAGGCGGCCGGCTGCACGTACTTAGCCGTGCTCCAATCCCCTAAGGAGGCGGTGGATGTATGCAGAGGGCCCGCATCATAAACTTTGCATGAACCCTAAACGCTGGCCGCCCGCAAAACAACACGGGTCCTCCATCAAGGTCAGGCCTCCACGACTCCGACAGAGCAGCTGGAGGAGGACGCCATGTCTCCTCCTAAAAACAATCTGCCTTTTGAGCAACTCTTCCCATCCACTCTACATCTGTGTGAACCTTTCATTACACTCTGGAGGACTTCCAGCTCTACTTCCTCGAGCACAAAGGGAGTTTCTATTTTTTTTTTCTTACTCTATTAATAGAAGATTGACACTTTTTCAAGTGACTCTACAGCGTGATTCAGTGGCTCAACGATGATGGCACAGGAAGTTTAGGTAAGGGTGCAAAGCGCCAAACAGCAGGAAAGAGAGAACCGCATCAAAACAGCTTCTTATCTCCGTTCATTTCTTTGGGAAATTAAAGTGTCATCTGCAAAATGATGAGGGGGTCCGTCGTTATCCCTCAAAAGTCCAAACTTCTGGAACTGCGCAGTGCTCATCGTCACAATAGCTGCGTTTCCATTGACGATAATAAAAAACAAAACAAAAACAAAACTTGCATTTATCGGGGGAAAAAATGTTGCGCTTGGACGAGGTGATTTTTTTAGGCAAATCGAAATGGACACACTTTGCAAAACTCCAATGGAAACACATTTTTCGGATTAAATGGGTCACATGACCAACAGGTCTGCACGGGTAGTCAGTTTGCATCCATTTCCTTAACCCTTGTGCTATCTTAGATGACCCCACCCTTGCATTGACGTGTTCTCCCTACCATGACAAAGGTGGAATAAAGGTGGAAAGATTTCATGTAATCCATGGACACCAGTGAAGATCACAAATCATTGAAGAAAAAAGGTTCGGAGCACTGTATAGTGGGTCTATATGACCCAACTCCCAATATTAAAGTGCCTAGGATAGCGGTTAACCAGCGCTGGGTTGCCAGAGACTTGTTCTGGCTACTGTTGGGCGAATGGGGGATACATTCTGGACAGGAGAACTGCTGCAAGAAAGGGAAACAGCCTTCTCCGGCCTTCTAAATATTATGATTTTTTTTCTTATTTTCATCCAGACAATAATAAATACATCCTTTAGTTTGAGTCATGTTTTTCTTTTTCCCCTCTTAAACTAAAGCGGGTCACAGAGGCACAGAAGTAGTGGCGGAAACCGGCTTTTCCAGCAGGAGTGAAGCTCATCGCACCGGGAGAGACTCTGAATGATCTCATGAACCGAGACGTGGAGACGGGATCACCGTTGTTTTGGTAGAGCGCTTTAAAATAAATCAACCGGATTATGCATGCACTGTAAGGAGATATACACAGACAGAAATTTGAATGCATCTGCTGTAAATCAAAGTTCACATCCGTGTTTTTTTCAAATGAATATTGTGTGAGTTGGTTTGTGTTCATTCGCATAAGAAAATTTTGAAAAAATTAACAGAAAGTAGAGCTTACAAAGAGAAAGAACAGGTTGAAATAGTTCTGAGAACACTAGAACAGACAATCAATTGTTCAACACCTTTGGAAGTTATCGTGGATTTTAGACAACACTATTTGCAAATTGAAAAAAGTACACTTTAAAAGCTGACAGCCGAGATTCCTGCATTTAAGAACTACATAAGAAATGTTTGAAAATATTGTAATTTATACGTTTTTGCTTTTCTTTTTAATAATGATATTCATAATGTATACTTCTATTTAATGGATCTGTTTAATCCACAGTGAGAAGATTGGTTGTTCCACGTCTATTTAGCTAGAGAAAAAACAGTTGGTGATGCACCTGAAATGATTATTAATGATAAGCAGGAAAGCGGTTGGTCCAGATGAGAGCAGAGTTGCGTTCAGGTGAAGGATTTTTAATTAAAAAAAAGCACACTCATTGATGCGTTCGTGCTGTTTGTGTGGCGCATGTGTCTGTCTTTCACCCGGCAGCAAACATATCAAAGCTGTTCAAATATGGCCTCTGGAAAAAAGTCGCTTCAACTAAAACATTTTCCCGTGCCCCATATCCTCATTTACCCTCCACGCCAGCCGGCGCCGTGACATTTGTAAGGTGTTCAGCCACAATGGAAGAGGAGTGCACAGCCTTTTTATTCATCGCATGTGGGGGGAAAAGTGGTTAATTTATTGAAAAGAAGGTAGGCGGACGAAGCAGCGGAACGGAACTGATACCCAGCGTGGCTGTAGGTTGGGCACCGAGGGGAAGGGGGGAGGAGACGGGAAGCAGGAGGAGGGGGGGCGGAGACCAGGGCGACAGAGGAACGGTTAATGGAAATGAGTGACAGGCTTTCAGAATGATTTACAACGGGTGGCGCTGCGGCAGAGCCGGCGCTTGATGGATGATCCTGAAAGACGGAGACGAACCATAAATCATGTCTTTGAATCATTGACAGAGATAAAGGAGGGGGAGAAAAAGCAATGGCATTGACGTTCATTCTTCCAATAATGTACATTGACGAGTTACACTACGGAGCCTTAATTAAAAAGTGAGCTGGGGTCCTCTCCCCCTCCTCTCACCCGGCTCCTCCATCCCCTCTCATCTCTTCGGCAATATCAGTGGTAATTAAAGATGCCGCATCCCCGGCCCATGTCCCACAGCTAGCTTCCTCCAGCTCACAACAGCAGCCAGATTAGATAAGAGCCCTGCGAAAAGATAATGCCCCCCCCCCCTCAACAGCTTCAATGCCATTCTGCCTCATTTGTTTCTACATCTGTGCAAGCGCCAGTAAAGGAGGGTCAATAGTTCTGAGATTTTTTTTCTTCTCCTTGTTTTTGTTAAAGCTTTCAGAGCAGCAAAGAGGGAACTGAATTCGTCCTCCCACATCCCACTCTTGAAAATAGTGTTGTTCTGCCTCGAGTGCAGATGGCACTTTGATAAGCAGGAGGAGCCCTGCAGGAGCACAGAGCCCAGATGAGTGGCACCGCACGTCAGCTGAGCTCCCTCAAAGAGCACACAATAGAGCAATGAGGTGAAAGTAATCCTAAACATCTGTCTTATGTGTTCTACACGCACAGGCTGTTTGTTCAAGTTCTAGGAAAGACATTAGCAAGAGGCAGAGAGGAAAATATATCAATTCATGCACCGGTTCTCCAAAGGAGATTAAAGCAGGGGCCTCGGCTGCCCCCCCCCCCCCCTATCGCTGGAAAACAACATGCAAATGCAGAAATGTCCTTTCTCATTACAATTAGGCAAATCTTAGTGCAATGCAGCTCATTTCTACCTTGTTTAAGGCCGTGTCACACAACCACGACAGACGTTTTATGCATATTGCACGGATGAACATTGGTCATGTGAGAAAAGTTGTCTTTATGTGAACATTTTCACTGATGGATCACGAATGAACCGCATTAAAACCACAGAAGAAGTACGACTAAACCACAAAAAGACGGACATCGATGAGTGACAACGCAAGAAACGCTCGGGAATGACGTGTTTTCAATTCAATTCATTTTTATTTATATAGCCCAATATTACAACAATAGTCGTCTCAATGGGCTTCTAACCAGTAGTTGTGTTAGAAACATGAACCATAAAGACCATGAAGTCACAGAATTTAATAGGAAATGGCTAAACTAAACTAAACTACACTAAACAGACTAAGCTAAACTGAACATGCCTGCCCTTAGACCAGGGGTGTCCAAACTTTTAGCAGCAAGGGTCAAATTTGGCGAGGTAAAAATGTGTGAGAAAAATTATTTTAATCATTTTACTAGCATTACATTTGAATTAAAATGAACTATTATATGAACATTTTACTTTTTATGTCATAGAAGACCACACAGGTTGTTGTTCTTTTGTTTTGTTTTTTGGTAAAATGGCATAATCATGATCAAAAGAACACTGGAAACGCATTGAAAATAGATAGAGATGATCGGAGACGGACTTTAATGCTCCCTGACCTGCAGTAGAGCAGCGACTTAAGGCAAAACACTTGTCCAACCAACAAAGAAACTAAATCAGGCAGTTTGATTTATTTAAAAAGTTCCACTTTACACCTAAAGTGTTTGTAAAGGTGCTGGATAAAGCAGAATAAACTATAAACCAAGTATTTGTTGTGGCAATAAAGCCGTTTTGACTAAATAAGTTGAGCTTGTGTGATTCAGTTATGGTTATTCCATCGGAGGCCTCCAATCTCAACTTCATTTAACTGAAGGGCCAACAAGATTTTACGTAGAATTCTGGGTACAACCCCTGTCCCTTCACCTCACCTGAGCATGCAGGTGAGTCACAGTACAGAGGAAAGCTGCCTTTGAAGCTTTACAGCTGCTAAAGCCTTAAGGCCTGTTCACACCGGGACGAATTTCGCCCGTGATTTTTCGCCGACGTTTTTAACGATTCGTGACTAAACAAAGGGCACCAATGTGACGCGCCGCGTCGAAAACTATGCGACCAATGAGAACAGCGCTTTTGCACACATGTCTGGAGCCTCTGAAGTTACAGTAAAACACAACTTGGGGGCGCTCAAACACAAAACTGCCTTTCTGAGCACACATACCAGCGAAGAAGATAAATGCCAAGTAGCGTCTACACTGCCACGACGAAATAATGACGGACATTTTAAAATATCCCCGAACCAAGCACCAGTTGGAGCTACTGGTGCTTGAAATATTCATGTTTTCTTTGTTTGATTCTGACAAGCGCGTAAATACTTGCTCTCTTCTTCTGAGTGAAAAGCGACTTTAAGAAGCGTAAAGTTGCGCAGCGCCACCTTGTGTACAGGAGTATTTCTGTTTTATATTAAGCGCCATCTAATGTCAGGGAATGAAATTGCATGTTCACTCGGCTCATCGTCAGCGAAAATCGCCTGGGTGTGAACACAAAAAACGTGGCGAAAAACACTGGCGAATAACGCCTGGCGAATATTCGTCCCGGTGTGAACGGGCCTTTAGTCAAATGCACTAGTACAGGGGTTGCAAGATTTTGGGTTGTCCAGGTGAGTTGAGGGTCGTAAAGAGGATCAGCTTTCACACCGGAACTTTAGCTCCTGTGATGACATGCTTTCCACAAACCCTTCAACAGTTTACGCAATTTAGATCATTCCAGCGGATTTTGAAGCAGGGAAAAGTTTCCTTGCGTTGATATGCAACATTTTACAGTAGTGACGTGTCTACGCAAACAGCATAAACCCGTTGATTCTGTCGTGGAGAAAAGCAGCCTTGCGACAAGTGAAGCCGATATGAAAAGCTGCGGCGGAATCAATGGATTCACGTTGATCGTCCAAAATCAGTCCAAAAATGACACTATGTCAAGGAGGGTGTGTTATTTAGGTGTGGCCAGCGACACCTCTGGTATTAAAGGTTAAAATGGAGCCCGGGTGTGTTCTGCAGTTACCTTCATGCTTGTACGAACACCTCAACGAACGTCGTGAAAAAGGTTGTTGTGCGTGTGGCAAATGCATCGTCATGTATAGTCAAGGGTACATACGATCGAGACTGTTGTATGATGCCCTTATGCTGCACTTTAGACGTTAGTAAGGTGCGAGTCCTGAACCCTTGATGACCGCGTGCAAGTGCTGCACCCACATGATGCATAAGAGCCCACAGAATGCGTGTGCGAATCCCACACAAACTACGCTTTGATTGTCTAATGTCTGAATTTTAAAAATCAGGATGCATGCAAGGAGCACGCACTGATTACGGGAACAGCACTAACGGGTTCTTGGCAGAGTGCACGTTTTCCTGATGTTAAATCTGTATGAACCGCCTTTGTCTCACCTACTTCCCCCAATTTACCCTTATGTGTTGTTGAAGTGTCCACTACGACCTAACGTCTCCGGAAAGACGGTTGACTAAAAATGTGTGAGAACATCTTCGCTCGACTGGCTCACCAAATGGTCTTGATGTTTCCTTACGGGCCGCCTTTGTGCTCTTGTACAGATTTGCCCATTTTTCACCCACAGACAGTCCATATCCACCCGCTAAGGCAGTTGGGACTAAGGCTTAAGATCTCAGCCTTGCCCCGCTCTGTTCAGGTCCAGCCAGAAACGGAAATTCGTGGAGACGATCCGTGTTCATGAGTGTGCATGTCGATGAATGATTCATGTCGCAACATAGAGAGAGCGAGAAAAAAGAAAACAGCTTTGCCCCATTCCAGTATCCTTCTCACTTGAAGGCTTGAAATTGTTCATATCATGTTTGATCGCATCCTTGCATCAAAACACAGTTTGATGGACAGAGGAAATAATTACTTGTCACTCATGTGTCAGAGGGGTGGGGGTTCTCGTCTTGCCTCTTTTGATGCTGTTAAACATGCTCCTCTGTTAAACACTTTTGTTTCGCACAACTCCGAAACTGTGCCGGAAACGGAGGAGCAACAATCTGAAGGTCTGCGTTGGCTCCTGACCGCCTCTTTGGCTGAATGAATCAAATGCTCGGCGCATAATGAACTCCTTGGAGTCTCTGTCATTAACGGACAATGGCTCTCGTTGATCTTAAATGGTCTTAAAAGATGATCCATACAGTAATGAAGCCAGCTCTGCCTGCTGGCCCCATGCCCGAACCGGGACATAATCAAAGCCGCAGGGGGGATGCGCCGACCCCGCCGCATCCCCCCTGCTCTCCCACTCAACACAAAAATCTGTTTGTCATTGTGGAATCCTCCATATTCAAATTCAGCGCATGTGCTTCCAGGCCGTCAGCTGGGGGGCGCCCGGCAGCGGCCCGCTCTCCGACCGGCTAGGGCCTTTTTTTTTTTTTTTTTTCCGTCTGAGGCCCACCCTCCCCTTGACTCCTCTGCCCCCGGACCACCCTGCCTGACAGGACGGCGCTGCTCAGTCCTTGGACCCATCGCATTGTTTTTCTTGGACCGTGGTGAAAGCAAATAGCAGCTAAAGGGCCCAGGCGCTCGCAGTAAAAACCAAAAACCCATGCAGCAATTCATCAAAGCCCAGACAGGTTGCTACTCCCCCACAAAACTAAACCCCCCACTGCCACCACCTTCCTGCCAAAGGCATGGACATCCACCCTCCCACTCTGGGTTTTAACTAGGACTCCAAATAATTCCAGAAATGACAAATGATACTTATATCTCTGGCCTGGGCCCAATCAATAAGCACGCAGAACAACTATCCATCTTAAGAGGAATCGACAGATGCGGCCTGACGTGTGTGGAGAAGCGCTTGGTGGCTTTATTCGGGGGCCGCGCTGGGAGGGGCGAAAGGGGAAAGCGGCGCCGATTGGCACATTTGTTCCTTAATCACGATAAACCGCCCACCTCCGCTAACACCCCCGGACTCGCATCCCTAAGAAAACCCCACAAAGAACATGGGCTGGTGTTGACGGTTGCACCTGCACATGTTTACATGGCAGTTGTGTGCCGGTATGAGCTGATGGGTGGCGATACAACCCCCAACCCCCATCCAACACACACACACACACACACACATACCCACCCACCCACCCTTCGGCAGGATGGGAGCAGCTGACAGATAGTACTTCAGAGCAGCTTTAGCTGCAGCTCCCCTTGAGGGCCCGTGATTGATGACTCGGGCTGCCACCTAGATCCATTTTCTCCTCCAATCTGACTCCTCGCAGGTAGGAGCGCAGTCCCGCTCCGCTCTCCTTCCAGATCTACTTTCAGAAAAAATGTTCTTCAAAAACATCTGCTTTGAACAAATTAAAAACAGAGTCGCAGAGAGGAAATAACGGAGACTAAATACCTCAAATAGCCGTTTTGATCCTCAACATCAGAGATGAGAGAGCAAAGAAAAGGGAGGGATAATAGTCGGAGATGTTTGCAGGCATAATGTCATTAGCGGGGAAAATGTTAAGACCCGAGACCCCTGCAGGTCTGAAGGCATTTAAGAACAGTTAGCTAAGCCATCTGGTAGACAATTACACAGGAACAAACACACCGCCTCAGCAAATAAAGCTCGGCTCATCAATCACTAGAATGGCCAGAACTTGGCCTGCTATTCCCTCTGATTTAATAACCCAGTGAGCTGCAGTGTTATCCTCCAGAACTACAGAGGATCCTCACATTAAACAAGAAGCTAAAGCCACGACAAAACTGTTGGTTTTTTTTTGTATTAGCTGAAGAATAAAAAAAAAAAAGGTTTTGTCTCTCTGGGTGATCAGGTAATTGTGTATGTTGAAATATGAGAAACAGTATTTTCAACACCTTGAATTTGACACCAGAACATAAGAGAAGGAGATCTGCAGATATAAAAGGACGAGCCTGAATTTCAGGTCAGCCTTTGCACCAGAACCCCTCCCCTGCGCTCCTGCGGCCTCTGCGGAAGGACAGAAGTAGGCCACGAGCGCAGCTTCCGGTTCTCCTGGTTACACGTGTCACCTGCCAGCTCCTGTGGCCCGGCTGAGACGTGAACGGGGCTGGCAAGGACAGAGTTTTTTTGCTTCTTTTTCCTATTTCCCTCAGGGGCACCCCCACCCTTCTTTAGCAGGCGGTGGCAGGCTAACATGTCAGGATATCAGACTCCGGGAGAGGTCAGACACCCAAGAGCGTAGGTTCAGAAAACATCAACTCCGCACATCAGCGGGCGGTCCAAAACCCCCTTTCTGTGGCGCCGAACATCAGAAACACCAGAAGATGTTTTGATGGCAGATTGCAACATCCGGGAGCCTGGATTACGCGCTTCACTACGCCTCAAACTTGACGTGGGCTCACGCGGATGTGCTGTTTGCTGGGCAGCGTGGGGCGCCGCCGCCGCCGTTGCTCAGACTCACCTCAACACGTCTATTTCTAGCTGAGGACTTGCTGACAGCACATTTAACTTTGTGATCCGTACATGAGAGACAACTAACAGCTGCTGACAGCTCAAACACACCAGCACCTATTCTCCCGAACACTCCCTTATTGACACGTTTCAGGAAATTCAAGTGGAGGGAAATGTAGGCATGATGGGTAGGAGAACTTCACAAAGTGGGAACTGACTTGCAGCCACTGACTGTATATGAGAACTGGACTGTGTGTCTCTTCTTCCCTCGCCTTCCAAATAGGAAATACTGAAGGCACGCTCAAAAGCCATCATTTAATTAAAAAGACCACAGTGCATCTTATTAATGGATTATTCTTGATGTGTTTATGTATGTTGAATTTTTGATTGAGAACAGCACTCTATCCAAATGGCGTTTTTTTTTACGTTGATATGCGCTAACATAGCTAATGTGGCTACTGTAAATCGGTGTCGGACTGTGTTTTTTTTTTTTATATGTTACTAACAAGGCGGGGCGTAAACGTAGTCACAGTAATATTTGTTTAGCTATCAGTTGTTTTTTTTACAATAATACCCAACCCCGTTGGGTATTATTGTAAATAAGCTAACAAGATTGACATGTAGTTTTGCTGGACTCGTTATTTTTTTTCACATTTTAGTAAAATGGTTAGGAGTTAACGTATCAGTGCGTTTTTTACAAGTTGGAAAAAGATTGGGTGTTAAAGTGAATACGCTAACGTAGCTCATGTGTAGCGGTGTTGGACTGTTTTTTTTTTATTTGTGACTAACAAGGTTGAAAGATAGCATGGTCACAGCGCATTAGCGCATTAGCGTTATCTGTTTGTTTTTATAAGTTGCAAGTTTGTTTTATTGTGAATACACTAAGCGGCTAATGTGTAACGCTGTCTGACTGTGGTTTTTTTACGTGTTACTAAAAAGGTTAGGAGTTAGCGTAGTCACAGTAACATTTGCTTTAGCGGTATCAGTGTGTTTTTCACAAGTTGGAAAAAAGGTTGGGTGTTATTGTGAATACGCCAATGCCACAATTATGCAGCTCCATCAGACTGTGTGTACTTTAAAAGCGCTTTAATACCTTCTTAAAAGGTATTACCTTCTTAAAAGGCCAAAAGGGCTTTACAGTCACACTTCCATTCACTATTGTACAAACAAATTCACACACTGATGGCAGCTATGCTGCCTAAAACTGGCACCAACCTATAACCACCTGTAACAAAGCAGGTGAAATCAAAATACCTTAAATTATTTTTCAAATGACCCTCGTTTTATTAGGAGGGCAACATATTACATGAAAGCTCCATCCGATTGGTCAACAACATGAAGGGCTCCATCTGATTGGTCAAATGCATAAAGGAATTTTTCCAATTTATTAAATAGTTCAAATTGCCATAAGATTGTTTTAGCACATTTAAGGTTTACCATTTGTTGCCATTTTATGCCGACTATTGCGATGTGGATATTGCACAGCTTAAAATCCCGATAACGATAAATTTGCAATTAATTGCGCAGGCCTAGTTGGGCGTTACAGATATAAATACACTTATCTAACGTCTCTAGCATGCCTGTAGCGTGTTACAGACAAGTTCAACAGTAACTGCGAACGCAGTCAATAAAATTTAACTGACAGACTTATCATGGACTCTTTTGTGTCGCTTAATGCGCCTCATAGTTCGGTGCGCCTTATATATGACATACGTTTATTGACGATGCGCATTATAATGTGATGCGAAAAATACAGTACCTGCTGGTTCCAAGAAGCCAAAATTCCATAGACTTCTATAGTGAATAAATAGCGATTACTCAGTCCTTCCATTTGTCAAGTTACACACATTTTTTGCGCATTTTTCAAGTTATTAGCTGACCAATCAGATGCCTCGATAAAAGTATGTGGTCTCAGGCCGAACGTTCGAAATGTTTGACAGATTCACCCAAGCCTGCTTTCAAGTGGAAGGGGTGTGGCCTTCCAACAATCTCAGTCCTGGTTAGCAAAAGTGGTTACCCTAAAAACAATGACTAAGACCGCCTTGAACCAATCACTGCCTACTCACGATGTCTGCCTCCAATACTGTGATGTCCGTAAACCAAAAAAATGGCTAATGAAATGACTAAGATAACTGTCATTTAGTTGGAGCCAAAAGTAATAAATTTTTTCTGGGTGATGTAACATCCGCTCAGTCCAGTTCCCATATACAGTCAATGGTTGCAGCAGGTTTACAGTAGGTAGATCCTTGGGGTGGGGGTTCCATCTCTATAGCCTTTAGGTTTTGCATTTGTGATCGCAGATTTGTGAAAACTTAATCAGGTTTGTACTTTCAGTCGGGCTTAGATGGGATTCTTACAGGGATCCGGATCCCGTCAGACCTAATGGATTCAGCAGGACACAATCCTTCTGTGTGTCTTCACAATTCACGCAGTCAAATCTTATTTTTGAGGCTTTTAATGAGCGATCCAGCCATTGGAACAGGGGGGGAGGGGGGGACAGTGGCGTTCTCATGTCCCTGCTGAAAAAACTCCTCCGTTTAATGATTCACCGCTAAGGAGAGTCCACACACTTCCAGAAGAATTCAAATCCCTTTTCCCACAGCCTCTTTCAGGCCGTATGATAAATGACACCCGTCATTCCGCCGTTGCCAAACAGCACAGAGGGGAATTGTCCTGATATATGATTCACAAGAACAGGAAATAAACTCGGCCTTTCTCTGCGGCTCTGCCTCCTGCCAAGTAGGACGGACCTGGACAGTGTCGGGGATCTGCCGGTGGGAAGGCCGACGGCACCAAAGCCCAAAAAGGGAAATGAGACGGCGGGTTTCCGAGATGAACTCTCGCTGGAAACTCTGGAAGCTTCTGATGACGGATGAAAGACACAACAACAGCGGTATCCATGGGAACCAGCTTAGGAGGATTTATAATAAAGAAAAAAGAAATCAAAAGGGGGGGGGGGGGGGGGGGGGGTGTACAATGTGCAATTACCAAACCGGGTGGTGGAGGGGTTTAGATTGGGCAACCTCCGTCTGCCCCCAATTACAAAGCGGCAAGTGAGGCTAATTACTGTGCCTTGATTGTTTCATATTTGAGTGATGGGGATGACAGGGACTTTTGAGAGGTTGGGTGCACAAATATGCCCCCCACCACCACCACCACCACCCACCCCCCACATCCCAGGCTCTTGGAGCGGGCAAGGGCCCCAAGGCGGGAGCAGCCGCGCTCCATCACCCAGACAGCGACATCCTCTCGCCATCACCAGCAGAGGGGCTCCTTTAGGGTGATGAGACGGGGGCGGAGGGGTTCGAGTGGATATTTATGGGTCGAGTATTCACACACACACACACACACACACACGCACATGCACACATGCCTGTAGTTGAGTTGATAAACAGTCAGCTGAACTGTAGGATGGAGCCGTCCTCCTCTGAGTCTGAGCTTTACATGTCTGACTCAGACTAGGCAGACACTTTGACCCCTGATACTGGATCTCATTATGCCTTAGTCACAACTGCTAATAAAGGACTTTGTCTCATGTTTTATAGGAAAAGTGCTATATAGATAAAGTTTAATTTGATTACAGATAGAGGTGGATGCGGGTGAAAAATGGGCAAATCTGAATGGAACACGCAGCTGGCCCGCTTGAAATATCAAGGTCGTAGATCGCCCAGTGAAGCCGTAGAGCAAAAATATGCCACAGGTTGTAGTGAACACTTATTCAACACATATGGGTTAAAAAGTAGGTAAGACGCAGGTCGTACAGATATTTTATTTTGTTAACCCTCAAAACCTGCCCAAGTACGGGGCTCCATGTGTGCAGCCTGACTAAGAGTTTAGGAAATTAGACAAACAGGGTGTTGTTTGTCTGGACATCCTACAGGTGTCCTGTAGCAAGTTATGAATTACCTTGACACCCCACACATGCGGTCAGCAAAGGACCAGAACTCCTCCCTTACCAATGACTAAAGTGTGCCTTAAGATCACAGTATGACATCATCACCATAAGTGTGTTCAACTTGCATTATCCTTACAATTACTTAACAATACTCTCACCACACACACAACAATTCTACGTTCCATTTTCACGACGCCCCTTAACCCTTAACCCTCCTGTTATGTTACCGGTGAAATTGACTCGTTTTAAAATTTGAACATTCTAGGAAAAATAGTTAAAAGTATTTTTTCAGTATGAAACTTCTTCTGCTTGCCTTAATTAGTGTAATCAACAAATAATATGAAAATAGTTCATCTCACATATTTGCAACCACCCGCTGCATGTTTATACCACATTGATACTGTTCGGGTCAATATGACCCAGCAGTCAAACTAGAGGTGCAAGGGTGTCAGAAATGTCGGAGTATTTCTTTTTTTGCAGCTGTGACACATGTTTCACCCCAATCACACACATACACACACACAAACACATTTCTGGTTCACAGTGAACGTATGGAAAACAAAAAATCAATTTTATGTTTCAATGTTATGTAAAACTATTGTATTTTATATGTTGGTCTTTTAAAAGTAATAAAGTAGTGAAACAAGAAACCGCAGTGATAAAATATTCACACTGCTTGTTAGGATTTTTTTGGGTTCACACATCTTTTGAATAATTAAACATGCACCGGGTCAAATTGACCCGCCTCACAAATGAACATAACAGGAGGGTTAATGGAACTGCATGATACGCCTGCGCTCCCTACTGTCTACAACCCTCTACAGCCCTGGACAACCCAGAAACCTGCAGCACCCATACGGGTCAACCCCCCATGTGACTAAGGCCTTATTGTCTGTTTGAAAACCCGAAAAATTTAAGATGCCAAAAAAAAACACGGTGGCATGTTTTGCCGCCTCAGTGTTGAGTTTGCATGTGGCGCGTGATCGTTTTTTCAGGCTCTCCGGTTTCCTCCCACAGTCCAAAAACAACCTTCATAGGTTCAAAGGTGACTCTAAATGGTTTATAAGATACGTTCACACCGCCCGATGCAACGCACGTTCAAGCAACAATTTCTAATGTTGCTTGAACATTGGAAAAGCACACGCATTTGCACATTTCGGGATTCCTCATTCAAAACTCTTGCGTTCACACATATTGTAGCTAGCTACGCACCTGTATATAAAATGCGCGTCCGTTGAACGTTAAACCAGGCCAAACTATGATTATTCAGAGACTCACACTTGGTAGTGACGTCTTCACAGAAGCATCAACTTGTTTAAAAATCGATCGTGAAGGAGAAATAAATAATTGTGATTTGTGGAGATTATATGAATCGAAGACCTGTTATAATAGAGCTGTGAAAGAAAAAAGCCTGGAGCACGGTTTACGAGATTTTCGCCGCTTCGCCATTTTCACAACAAGACTCTTCTAACTGCTAAAGCCCGTTCATGAAGGCACGCCACAAGCCTGGTGTGAACAGAGCATTGTGTATGTGTGTGATTGTGTGTCCCTGCAACGGACTGGTGACCTGTCCAGGGCGTACCCCACCTTTAACTGACACTTACTGGAATAGGCTCCAGCAACTCCAAAAAGGGTATTCATTGGGTTTTAAGATGGATGGATGGTGTCACGGCAACACAGAGTGAGGCGAGCCACATGTTTACACATAAGGTGTGCGCCGATGCCTCTTTACCTTTGATTCCAGGGCTGAATAATTACCGGGGAGGAAGAAAAAAATGCTCATGGCAGATTAAGCAAACGAGCAGGAAATGGGCTCAAATTGTTGTAGTCGAGCAAAGAGGCTACTTCAACTCCACCAGGGGTTTCTTTCTCCTGGGGCATGCTGGGGAATTAAAAGAAGCTGTAAAAAGTTCTCTAATGACATCGGTGACGTCTTGCTGCCGTTAAAAACTGCGAGGAAAAAAACATCTGCTTTGCATTTTTCACTCCCCTGCCACTCGTTTGTCTGGCGGCTTTTTCTTCAAAATGTGGTTCCCTTAGCGGATGTTCCGCTGCAGGTTCTTGCTCATGCTGGACATCAGCAAACGTCTGCATGCTCAGTGGAGGCTTATTTTTGTATTATTTTTTGGAGGAATTTCTTTTTTGCATGACAGATTAAGCATTCACGCCCAAACCAAACGCTGAAAGCCAGCTCAGAGTAAACACCTTGATTGATTTAGGACTTGCCTCAGACCTCTGGAGGTGCCCTGGATCCTCCCTTCACAAGCTTCTGGGAAGCCGGGGCCCCTCACTAATCTCCTCTCTGCTAACCCTTTAATAAACCAAAGCCTGCTTCATTAACTTCCCCTCACAGAGTGATTGATCGCTGCCAGTCAGAGGAATCCCATCCTCGCTCTGCCCACCTCTCCTCCACCATCTAAAAAAGAAAAAAAAAAGCCTTTTTTTCCCCCCTTTCCCCCCCTCGGCCAACTACCCGAAGATTAAAGGAGAGCATTCAGGCCGAGCCAAAGGGGGAGGGGCTTCAGCCGTGGATGGCAACGCAACAGAGTTCCTTTTGTTCAAAGCTTGGGTCAAAATTAATTTATGGGACACTCTCAGCGGGGTGCAGGACGTTGGATTCACACAGGTTCACGTCAGTTCTCCCATTTCCAATAAAACTTTATTTAAACAAACAAAACAAAAACAAAAACAAGAACTTCCTAAAATGAAATGCAGGAAGGTCATCAGGTTTAAAGGTGCAGCTGCTAACAATCCTAATATTGAGTTTCAGTTTGTTTTCATCTCCTCTATCTCAATAGGTTGCTGTCAAGGTGTGTGTGTGTGTGTGTGTGTGTGGGGGGGGGGGGGGGGGGGGTTAGGCTTCATAACTTTGATTTTCGTGCAAAAACTGATAACTGACTATTTTATAAATGCTTCACTCTGTGCACTCTGTTGGTGTGGGGTTTTCTGCACTTCTGGGTGATAAAAAGGCTTCCTGCATAGAAAATAATGATACTGATGCAGACATTTTGAAATACAAAGTGCAAATAAATGCTTTTGTCCGAAATTGAGTCCTTCACCAACAAAAGTGCAACTCGTTTACATAAAAAAAAAAAAGTGCTGCTTCTGTCACAAGCTGTGACGTCACCATGGCGACCCCCGGACTCAATGCCACCCGGGGGATGAAAGCTGGAGTCACCTGCTTCCTTTTTCCTGCAGTCATAAATACAGACGATGAAGACGATGAAAGCGATGAAGCACATTCATGCTGATCAACAAAAGTTGGACTGAGTTCCATGAATGACAGATGATTCACACTCTTTTCAATTTGGCTGTTTTTCCCTAAAGTTATATTTATTAACAAAGATCGATAGAATCCAAAAGATTAAAAAAATATATTAAAAAAAGGTTAAAAGTTACATTTTGCTGTAATAATAATAATAATAATGAATCTTTACCTGTAAAAAATTTGCAGTTTGTCCTTTTTTCTGAAAATAATCTGGAATTTCAGATTACTTAAAAAAAATCTTGCCATAACACTAACTAAGGTTAATTCCAGATACTATAAAAAAAAAACCGCTGTAAAATACAGTGAAAAGTTCAAAATGTTTTCATTAAATTATCCAGTAAAACCTCATGTTATTGTGAATGTAAATGAAAAAAAAGTTCTAAAAAAAGCCCTGAGCCTCACTGTGTTACACAAATTTAACTACTTTATGTTGATAAAGTCGAGTGCAGAACTCACAGCGCCCCCCCCCCCCCCCCCCCCCCCCCCCCCAAGTTAAAAAAGGCTATCAGGTACCTGTGGATCTTTTAAAAAACTGAAAAAATAAATAAATAAAGTGGTTTGTATTTTCAGTATCAAAGTGTGTGTATGGGGTCAAATCAGAAACACCTTAAAAGGAAAGAAAAAAACACATTAAAAATTAAAACGTAAAAAGTATAAATAAAATTGTAAATTTGAAAAACAATTATTTCATATTTCATTTCAGACGAAAGCAAATATATGAAAAATTATTAAAAAAATAAAATAACATTCATGAAATATCTGAACGGAAGTGAGAAGATGCAAAAGTCGTCACTGACGTCACGTCTATTATAAAAATCTGCTGTTGGCTCCGCCTCTTCTCATGTGGCCTCCTAGGAAACTTTGGAAGAGTATTATCAATGAAAAAATTGGCCAAAAACAAAAAAAAATTACAATTACAAAACAGCAGCTGTTACAAAGAAAAGTTTTTTTCATTTCATATTCATTGTTTTTCTTTAAAAAAGCGCCTTTCAGGAAATTCAAAGACACTGAGCAGAGTTCAAAGCAAAATAGAAAAATGGAAAACAAAAATATTTGGTAACAATTTTAGATTTTCAGTATTTCTTTAATTTTCTTTTTTTTTGTGTCAAGTTTTTCAATTTGTTTTCCTTTCTTTTAATGTGTACTTTTGAGTAAAAAAAAACTTTTTTCAAAATATATTTATTGATTCATTTATTTACCAATGTCATTCGCTTTAAGATGATGCTGATTTGTTTTTCCTCGCATCATTTCAAAACTGTATTTTTATTTTCACAATTCAAAATGATTTATCCCAACAGCAAAATCATACTGAAAAAGCATCTTTTTTTCCTAAATTGATCAACATTTCCAATCAACATATCAGTGTTTTTAATGCCCATCATCGTCCCAGTGCAGGATCTGCTGGGTGACATCTTTCCCTGTCCTTCGCTGCACCTTCAGCGCCTCCTCTTCCTCGTGTTCCGGTGCTCCTCAGAGGAGGGATAGAGATCCAGAGGTGCAGCTCCAGCTGCTGTGATAAAGTCAGTAATATCTCACAGAGCTCTCTCAGGAACTGCTATAAGCCTATTTGGAAAATTGCAGCCATATATTCAGCGAGGACAGTCAGCTCGTCGCGCTGTCGCTGCAGACTTTTAGGCTGAATTACGCCGCTGTCACTCAGCCGCTTTACCCCACAGACTCCATAACTCAGCCCACTCCAGATCTGAGAGGACCCACCTCTACGTCTGCGCCGCAGGCGGCTGCCGTGCAGACGCGCCTGCACAGCTGCTTTAACGGTTTTTCGACGAACAGACACAATCTAAATGTGTTCCTTCCCTTTCCACCGCTCGGCGCTTTCCCATGAGCCGCAGACAGAGCCTCCACAGGACCCGTTTGACCCTGACACTCTTCTGCGGCCCGCCGTGCTTCTCACATGCGCAGACTTGGCAGGATTTGAAATCCATTTGATGATAATGAGCGATTCAGCAGATATTTTCTGCCCGTGGCGTGAAGCGGCGCTACCTCATGACCACGGACAGAGGGGCTTTTGTTCCTGGAGGACGTAATTCGTTGTCAGATCAGAAAATTTAGATGTTTCCATGTAACGTTGGTTGGACTTGATGCCCCCTCCATACTCTGAAGGGGTGATATCACCTGCAGCTGTTTACAATTAGTGGAATTGCACCCTGCACTGTTTGAGTTTTACTCAGGCTCTTTAAAAAAGAAAAAAAACGGAATTTTCCAGATGGCCTCACATGTAGCTCCTTTACGGTGCAACTTGACCTGCAGAGCTCAGAGCTTTATGGATCTGAAGGAGGCTGGTGGGGGAAAAAAGCCGCCAGACTTTACAGTCCTGACTAATCGTCCTCTGCAGCTTCACGAGCCGCATTTATTTTCAGAAATCGCTGCATATAAATGCACGGGTGGGGGCAAACCCTGCACTCGTGATCGGAAGGCAGTCAGCAGGAAAGGAAAAAAAAAAAAAAGCATGTTTGGGTCAGAGTGATACACGCCCGCGCGCGCTCGGCGCAGACTCTAAGCCGAGACGGAGGCCTATCGGACGCCGGCAGCCACGAGCTGCTTTGCATCCTGCGGACGTCGGATGACAGACGGTCGCATGAGCGGCCGCGTGCTTACAGTGGAGTGGGATAATTCTGTTATCACATGTGGGCCAGATTTACAGGCAAACAATGCAACTTCATAGTTTTAGAAAATCACTGGTAGGTGCTGCACGATATGGGGAAAACTCGCGATGTTTGTGATCAATATTGCGATGGCGATATAACTTGCCATACATGAACAAATAGCAAAACAACCAAAAAACATCCTTTCCATTTCACTGCAGTTTTATCTTAAATAAGAGTCAACATATCTTAAAATATTCTCCAAATGAAACAAGTCTACATGGGAGTTAAACGTCTAACATAAAAGCTCCATCCTGTTAGTCAACAATGTGAAGGCGTCCATCCGATTGGTCAAATGCAGAAAGAGATTTATTTGACTCACTAAATACCTTAAGCTGCCTAAGATTGTTTTAGAGCATTTTAAGTTACCGTTTAATGCGATTTTCGCCGTATTTTGCAATATGCACAGCTTGATATCGCGATAATAAATTTGCGATTTATTGCGCAGGCCTAATCACTGGTGTAAAAGAGGACGGGGGGGCGGATCGTTTGGGGGTCTAAGTGGGGAAACAAGGCCTTTGATTCAACCGGCTGCACTATGTGGGGCAGGAAGAATTGTAGGGGGCGATAAGTCGGAGTGAGTTGAGAGTTTATTGCAATCCGACCCCCGAAAATCTTAAGAAAACCATCAAATCAGTTTATCTATTTGAATTGTCTTCTGAGTTTTATGCAACATTCAAACATTCTTAAACGCGTGTTTACCCCATAGCGGTCACACTAGAAAGCAGGGAGGGGCTTCTTTTCCTTCTTCTTTTGTTTTCCTACTGTTTACCTGCGCATGTCCGCCATCTTTTCCTTTCACAGCTCCATTCTGATACATGAAAGACTTGGTGTCATTGGTTTCAGGCCGAACACAAACCTCAATTAATAATTTCCTCCTCCGTGATCAATTTTTAAACAATTGGCACATTGGGAATGTAAAAACGACGCCATCCATACGTCTCTACCAAATCCAAGTCCCTGACTGGACAGAGTTCGACCCGGTTAAACTATCAATGCGTGCCCAACGGTCGCACGTTTTGTACATAGGTGCCAAAAACATTCGTAGAAACGTGTGTAGCGACGCGTGAACACGAGAGTTTTGAGCACGGAAGCCTGAAACACGCATAAACGAGTGTTTACATAGACTTTATATTCAAAGTGTCTGCTTGAACGCTATAGAGTGATTTTTGCGCCATTATTTCAAATGCGACATTCATTTTTTGTAAGGATAAAACTTATATTAATACATTTTTTGTTAATAAAAATTATTTAGCTCTTGAAAGAAAAACAAACAATTACATGCAAACGAAACAATTTTACTCACATTTTTCACTCGAGAAATTCTCTCTCTTCAGAGGGTTGATGCTGATTGGTCAGAAATCCAATCACGCACAAACCTAATCCAACCTACAAGCCTTTATGGAAGAATTTTGGACCAATCAGCATCCACCTTCATGTCCATGCCTGTGATTGGCTTTGTGACACATTTGTAATGTGGTGCTCTGTTTTCAGTCCAAAAAGAGAGAGAATTTCTCACAAGTAAATATTGTTTTGTTTGCACATATTTAGAAATTTTAAGTGAATTTCTCTGTTTCAAGTGCCAAATAATTTTTATGAGCAGACAAAATGTTTAAATTCTTAAAACAGTGAGTTTTGCTCTTGGAATAATAGCAAAAAAATCACTCTTTTTTATTACGTCTGTCTATTTGTCTTTCAGTCCATCCATCCTTTCTTTCATTTTTTTTTGCCTTAATTTTTTTGTTTGTTTTTGATTTATTGTGTGTTTATTTTATTGTGTATTCTTGTGGGCCATCACATTTGGGGGGGGGGGTAGGTAGGTACGTAATTTAGGGGTGCATTAGCCCCCCCCTTGCTCATTCCTTTATCCGGCCTTGGCGGAAACAGCAGGTACTGTATCCGATGCAAAGTTTCTGCAGATTTCCTAAATAATGCATGTCAGCGCAGTCGTGTGGAATACCCGCGTTTTGGCTCTCAGCGTTTCGTGGTTTTTGTGGAGGCGCTTGGCTGCTGAACACAAACACAAAAGAAAAAAAAAACTGATCGTCATCTTCCAGCTGGAAGTCCAACGCTGCGTCATGAATAATGATCAGGGTGGGATGAGCGCATTCCGACGCTCAGAGGTGCGAATGATCCTCTCTGGAGGCAACGAGAATGGAGCGGGGGGGTTCCTCCCTTTTTCTTTTTTTTGTGTACGCCTGTGTTTGGCGTTGCCACGGCAGCCAAGGCCCCAGCTCCTTCTCCAGGCGCGGTCGTCCCCGCCTGGAGCGCCGCTCTGCCACGGAGGGCAGGATCCCGCTGGCGGATCTAATCGTCTACCTGAGGTCTGGTTAAGCGGGCGCACATGTGTGTGTGTGTGTGTGTGTGTGTGTGTGTGCATGGCATCATCAAAGCTGCCAATAATTACAGAGTTGGGTTATTGCTGTATTTGACTGCTTTTTTCATTAACATTCATTTCCTGTCTCCGGTACGAGTAAATAGCCACCCACCAGTGTAATTATAGGTTGATTTCAAACCAGTGCAGCTATCTCCATCATCCAGCCCTCATAACTTAACAGTGGGTGAGATGAGAAGTAAATACAGACTGGAGTAAAAACTGTTCCCCACCATTTATCAGAAGTGGGATTATCCTCCAGTACTGTGAACTACCCCTAAGTTTTTGCCACTTTGTTCTTCCTTTTTCTTTGCGGACCGGCTGAGATGTAGGTTAGGCAGAGCTGGTCATGTTCAAATGCGAGTTTGCAGGTCTTTGCAGATTTACGTCGCATTGAAATGCAGGCAACCTTGGCAGGAAATAAGAGATTGGGAAAAAGGCCAGTCTTTTCATCATCCCCCCCCCCCCCCCCGCCCTAAAATCAGAGGAGGAAATGAATATGGATGCCCTCAGGCGGGGATGTAGGGAGGGGGGATGGGGGGGGGGGATTTCAGGGGCTGATGAGGTCCCCAAAGGATGCGTCTGGACAGTACCGGAACTTTTTAAGCTGGGTCGCTGCCAGGGCGCAAGGCCTGTCCTGGAGCATGTAAGAAACACATGCAGGGGAAAAAAATTTTAAAACACCACAAGAAGATAAACAGAAAAACCTGTGGCTGGATATATGGAGTATTTTTTAAAGGATTTTATCAACCCAGATAACAGACGGAATAAACTACAAAGCAACAATTTCAAAATAAAAGCACCCCAACCTGCTCTGATCATCTTATGAGTTATTTGAAAAGTGTTCCCAGTCTTTTCATTATGATTATGCATTTTTTTTTTGTTTTTTTTTCATTAGAAATTGAGCAATCCCGGTCCCCTTTCCCATCACCCACAACTGAGAGGTCACTGTTAACTGCAGCTAGCTCACACCCCCAACCTAACAATGGAGGTGCCACATAAATGGCAAGCAATATTAGAGCTGTCCAGTCAGTTTGGGAGCTGAATGCCAGCTGAGACGAGGAAAACAAAGACGTCCATGGATGTGTTTGTCTGTAAGAGGATGCATCAGAATGTAGCAGAGCAGGGAGCCTGTGGCCCACCCAGGGTATTTTCACAATTACGCTCTTTTTTCAAACAGCATTTTTTTGTCTGCTACTGATTCACAAGGATTTGAATAGAAATGTAAATTGGTGCCTTATTGTTCTAACTAATGTCTCATAAAAAGAAAAATGCCACCAAAACATGTTCAAAACACAGTTTCATCAGAGTGGGTCTCTGAAGAGACATGTCACACATGTCTGTTGGAGGCAACCTGCGAAGGGGCAAACGCCACGCAAGTTTGGCTCACAGTGGCGTGGGAGGCTCAAAACCCAAAACCCGGTTGGACGTGGCGAGCTAGCAGCGAAGCCGGAGAGCCCGCCTGAGGGTGGAGAACAACGGATCACTTCAAGAACTCAATCAGGGTTAGGGGATTATAACAGGCTTCCCAGGAAGAAAGCCCGAGCTGCAGCTCTGAAGGGAAACAGACCGCACAAACGCTGCTAACAACCAGGTTAGCCATGTGCACATCATTTGACATAAAAGCAGCTATAAGGAATGTAAGCAGCTGTAAGCAGACAACACTCCAGGAGCCGTTTTCATCAAACTTGAAACAGCAGCACTACAACATTTTCATTGAATTAGCATAGTTTAGCTTGGAAGCCAGTATGTAACTGCTGCGTGGCTGCAGAGCGACTCCAGTTATTTAAGGAGAAGAGCAGCAGCTCGTCCTGTCAGCCTGCATCACAGCATTAGCTAATGTGCCGGCGTTAGCCGCCGAGCTAAAGGCAGAGTCGGAGCTGTCAGCAGCTTCATTAAGACGACGGCTGACGTCCTGAACTTTAAAGTTAATTAAGGAGAGACGCTTCGATTTAAGGCGTTTTCTTAACAGATACAGACAACTGCAGACTGAGACTTTATTTCTAGATAAAACCACAAAAATGTAGCCATTTGTGTAAAATATTAGCCAAAAGCCAGACTCAGCTCCTATGTACATTTTACGCATTTTCACGAATGAAAATTAGTCATGTGTGATATGTGCACATTTTGTGCATTTTCTATGTATGAAATTTCGGTCTTTCGTGATACATACGTGATATACGTAAGTGTTTATTGCGTTTGTCATTCGTAGATGTGCACAGATGTCTTTTCAAAGATTTCGGTTGGCTGAGAATTACACAACTATTACAGAAATCTTTCCACGTATGTTTTACGGGCTTTTCACGCTTGTACCACCGATGTATGACTTTTATATCGCGTATACATCACGCATTTCACGTAAAGACCACAACTTTTCTCACTTTTTCCACGTATGTTCACCAGTATTCATCTGTGCTATATGCAGGAAATCCAGTGACACGGCCTTTAGGATTTAGGTTTTGCAGAGGGCAGAAACTGAATCTGACTGTCATGGTTTGCGTTTTTTGCATTCGTTTTTGCTTCCTGTTTTATTTTGAAAGGTTTCCTGTTATGACATGGTTTTGAGTGTTACGTCCCAATCTCTCCTGATCATGTTCACCTGTGTCTTGTCAGTCCTGTTTGTATTTAAGTCTTGTCTCTGCCTTCCTCTTGTTCTGGTCCATACCATCATTTCCCTGTCTGTCCGCTCTGTTTGCCTGTTTACCTCAGTGAGTTTGGTTTTCATTGAATTAGCATAGTTTAGCTTGGAAGCCAGTATGTAACTGCTGCGTGGCAGCAGAGCGACTCCAGTTATTTGAGGAAAAGAGCAGCTACCGTGTGGAACCGTCTGCATTTTGGGTCCTTCATGTTCACCAAGCCTCAAATC
This sequence comes from Oryzias latipes, assembly GCF_053564925.1. Lineage (NCBI taxonomy): Eukaryota > Metazoa > Chordata > Actinopteri > Beloniformes > Adrianichthyidae > Oryzias > Oryzias latipes. Next base: position 11,042,309 of record NC_136243.1, on the reverse strand, counting down.
GGACACTGACAGAGTCTTGGATTTTTATTGCAGAATTTGGGTTCATCTTTTTTTCATCTAAAAATGTTTGATTATTATCCAGCATTTGGTCAAATTGGTTTCCAAACCTCAAAAGTCTTCTCTCATTCGTTTTACTTTTTATACTTCTTAAGCTAAGCTGCATAGGATCTTAGGATAAAATATGAAACACGTGCAAATACTTCATGACTCCTTTGAATCTGGGAAATGTATTATATTCAGACAAAAAAAAAAAGAGAACTTAAAGAGATATTGTAACTTCAGTTAGTTTTTGGGTCAAATATTTTTGCTAAATATGATTCTAATCAGGTTCCAATCATGGCCCACAGGGTCTGGTTCCACCAACTTCTGTCTGATTTCCAGATTCTGACTCCTTTGAAAAATGATTTGCATTCTGAGAAGCAAACTTAAAAAGTACAGCGCAGGTCTGACCAGAGCAGCAGTGCCAGGTCACTCTGTGTTAATGCGAGGCCTTTGTCAGTGACCTCTGTTAGAGAGGAGGGCTGAAGGGGCCTCGGGCGACTGTTTCCTTGGATACACGATACAGAGAGGACATGTCACTGAGTGACATGGAGAGTGAGGCTGAGACCTGAAGGACAGGTGGATATTTAGAGTGAGTCAAAATCGACAATAACTACTCTGACAGAAGGACAAGGGAAAGCAGAAGAGGGGAGGAGGGGCTGCAAACGGACATTTTCCATAATACACGCCAGCAAAATGAAAGAATTTGAAAAGCTTTGTGGTTTTAGGTGTGTCAGAAAAAAAGCAACAAAAAAAAAAAGAAGGTGGATCTGGAAGTGATCACGACACGCTTTAGCATGGAGGGAGCGAGGCCTGACAGACAGAGAGCACGCCGCCCCGAACAAAACGTCTTTAAGGTTCCCAGCAGACTCTGCGTCTAACTGCAGAGCTTTGCTGACTGCAACAACACTGACCTCCTCCTGACACACAGGCAAAACCACCACTTTCTACAACTTCCAAATGGCCCGAGGGTTAGCAGGAGATACCAGCGCAGAAAATGCAGCAGACAATCGCTGACTCAATATTTGTCAGGATATGGGGAGGGGACGGAAATGTGTCCTTGACACCTGAAGAGGTTTTGGATTTAACGCAGCTTATTTTGACAGTTTGTTCTGTATCAGTGACATTGGAGAAGAAGGGGGGAGGCGCGCCGACACTTCAAGACCCCCATCCTTCAAAGAAAGGTGCACAAAGCCAGCCTCAGAGAAAGAGAGAAAAGAACTGCCGGGAAAATCTTCTGTTTTATTAGGCTTGTGGGGAGGGGGGGGGGCAGAAACACAAACATTTCCCTGACTTCCTAAAACTACTTTCACACCGCCCTCATCGGCCACTTCCAATTTAAAGTCTATGTAAATGCCCATACACATGTGTTTCAGGTTTCCGCTACGCAAATACAAAGTGCGCGTACGTTGAACACCTGTTGAAAGTTAACCCCGGTTGAACTTTGACCAATCAGGGACTCGGATTTGGTAGTGACGTGCCAACCGTTTGAAAATTGATCATGAAGCAGACTTTAGTACCTGTGTTTTGGGCCTGACCGGCATTCTATGACACCGTGGCCAAATCCAAATTGCTTCCCTAACCCTCTGGATCCTCCCTATTGCTCCAATTGTAGTGGCATTTAAAGCTGTAGTGGTGTCCGAAAGTTTTTTTTCTAAGGCGGAACAGTAGAGATTTAGGGTTGGCTATCCCTCCGCCGGTAGGGTGATCCGCGTCACAACAGAAGGAGGAGGAGGAGAAACGCTCTGAAGCATAGAAGTTTAAATTTAAATGGAAGTATTGAGTTTTTGTTCTTACATGAATTATAAAACCGATGTTATGTATTTTCAGAGCGCTGGCAGCTACGCACTAACTTAGATGACCGGTGACTATTGATGACGTCATCAACCGATAGTAACATCCGAATATGAAGACACTATTTTTTCCATTGTAGGGGTAGGGAGAACCTAAAAGGGGTATGGAATGCATTCGGCCAAAGTCTTTCATAAATAGAGTGGTGAAAAAAAAAGCCGGGAGCAAGATTTGCACTGCTTTGACTTCTTCTTCTTCTCCGCCAACTATAGGTGGGCATGCACTAGTAAACAGTAGAAAAAGAAGAAGTAGAAGCCCCTCCCTGCTTGTCCAGTGTGAACACCATTGGCTAAACTCACCACACATGTCCGGTGTGAATGTATCTTAAAGTGCAGGCCCTTAATCTGCCTACAAACACTCTGAAACCCATAAAAAATGGCTGTAGCATGTCGTTCCATTTCACTCTGCTTTTAGAGGCCTCCCTGTCACTTAGCTCCTCTGAAAAATGCTGTTTACAAGTAACAGGTGAAAATCGAGGCGTCCCGCCTTGATCGACAGCGTGACTTATGGCCGGCCGGGCCAGCAACCCCCCTGAATGTCTGGGATGAGATATATATACGATGCACAGGCGTGGGAGGACGCGGAGTCCCTGAGATTCTTGTAAAGGGAGGGAGGGTGATGGATCTGCATCTGCTCTTAGCAAACGCGGACGAGCTGTAGTTATCATCGCCGAGGTCATTATGGTGCAGACGTGCGTAACCTTGGAACAAAGAGAAGTATTTCCGCAGCGGGATTTACTAGAGAAGTCCCTTGAAGTCATTTGGCGAGCTTGTGGCTTCACGTTTGAGGCTACAACTTCTGCTCCGCCGCCAAACCGGAGTGAGGATGACATCACCCCACATCCAGCCTTTGACATAATGTTTGTTCTCAGTCAAGATGCAGTCGGACCATAATTAGACATGCCGCTTCCTGTACAAAGACCTCCCTGTGTATTATCAATCATGTGAGGATAAAGTTGTAAATCCATCCTGGGTGGAAATTCCCCTTCTGTCAAATATTCTCAGGCCTGAGAACGGGATTTAGTCTGCTCCCCAGACCTCCTTCAGCTTTCAAATTTGGATTTTAGAGTAACTTTTTAGACCCCCCCCCCCCCCCCCTCCACTGAAACAACTGTGACTTCTACTGTCTGAACCACTCTTCAGAGGAAAAAACTTTGTACATTTAATGTTTTTTTTATTTTTTTATTTTAAAGAAATTAGTTCATCGTCACGGAAAATTACGACACATAAAGAGCTGCAGAATAATATTTTTGGTTCCCAGCATTCATTTTCTCCTCTAAATTATACCATTTGTCATGCACTCATTACAAAGACAGTCAATTTGAAACCAATTTCAATTGCCTCTAATTTCTAACTGAAACAATGCGGGATGCGCATTTTTCATCCGCCTGACATCCATCGGCTTTATTATTGTATGAAAAAAAACTCCATACTGTGGCTGAGCACACCCAAAGAAAAGTAATCATAGTTTTCACTCTCAGACGCACTTTACTGCAAGGTGTTGAACTCCTCACACAGGCTATTACCATCAAAGTCAATGACACTAAAAGCGGGATTCAATCCTCAAGCTAACGCTCTGTAGGTTAGCGTTTGAAAACTTTATTTAAAAATAGAAAAAAAGCAGACGTCAGGTTGACGTCCAGGTGGCTGCTGGGAACTCCCAGTCCGAGCCGCAGGCCGCAACGCTGCCATGTTTGTGCCTTTCCCCCTAATCAAGCTGTAAGCACAACAGAATTATTCTGCATTCATCACGGACACCGAGGCTGTCACTGCCGTTTAATGAGTATCAATTAAGCTGTTTCAACAGACTAGCTCAGCACTTCTAGCAGACACAAACAGGCAGGGCGGACCCCGAGGAGACGCTTCCCAACACACAGTGGCTCTGCCCCTAATCCAGGTGTGATGTGAACGCTGAAGCCGGGAAGGCGCTAGGCGGGGTTCACGGCAACCGTCGTAACCACTGACTGTACATGACAAATGGAACGAATGACGTCAATGACAGCTTAAAGCCGTGTCACACAGCCACTATGTACATTTTGCACATATTGCACGGAGGAAAATTGGTCATACATAAATATACGTGGAAAAAGTGAGAGAAGTTGTGGTCTTTACGTGAAAATTTTACAGCTATCTCATGAATTGAATGAACCATGTTAAAACGGAAGAGGTACCAATAAACCACACAAAGAACAATCTATCTATTCTATCTATCAATCTATGTAGAACATGAACCGTGCTTAATTGAAAACTGGATATGAATGTGATATGTGCGCTGTATACTCAAAATAGAAGCTATATATCAGTGATACATACATGAAAAATCTGTAAGACATATGTGGAACAGTCGTTAAACCACAAATTTGCATATGCATCTCCCAAAAATCCTGCACAATTGCTTCAAACAGATCAACATAACAAATGCGTATAAACTACGTAAAATATGCAAAAACTGCGCAATTGTCCGCCAATCAAAACTTCTGAACGCATCAAAACCAAATCCATGTGAAAAAATCGACAAATGACGAACGCAAGAAACATTCATGAATGACGTGTTACGCGGCCTTTACTTCCAGCTCCATTCTTTTCTCATTTTGGACATCACCATATTAGCACTTATTGGTCCGAGTCTGTCTGTGTCTACCATTCCAGCCAACCGGAAGTGGAAGGTCACACTCCAACCACTTGAGAGTTAGCTGCACAAACTATGTCAGTAAAACGGTTCAAACATTCAGTGTTACGCCACATACTTTTATTGAGGCACCTAATTGGTTGGTTCATGTAAGCGATAACGGCTACCAAGGTGTGTGTTATCGGACAATTCAAAAGCCTGAACCGTCATCTGCTTAATTTAGGACTGTTGCTTCCGTGAAGTTAGTTCATTTTTGAAAATACAAAATAATGCCTTTAATAATGCCTTTAAAGGGCATTATTTTATCTTGCTTAGGCCAACACCAGTGGTGGGCAATTCCAGGCCTCAAGGCCTAGTGTGTCTGCATGATTTTCAGATATTATGCCCTACTCATGGCTGATTATCTGGCTCAGGTGTGTCCAGCCAATCAGTACATGCCAGAGCAGGGTATGTTGGACAACACGCAGGAATGCGGCCCTCAGTGCCCACCTATGGCCTACACCAAGTAAACTTACAAAAAATAAGTATTCAGTCATTTTTTTAGAACTTGAATCTTGTTATTTCTTGGGGTTTAATAGCGAACTATTCCATACAAGGTACAACGCATTGTGATGGTAACGGCTACAGAGCCCACACCGAACTTGCACTGCAGTAGCAAAGGAAAGTGGTATGCTAGACATCAGAAGTTATAGCATCCAATCAGTTCACCTTAGTTACTATGGTTACTAACTTGTTAAGGCCAGTGCAGTAGTACAGGACATTTGGGCTATGTGACCGGTATTTCTCTTTTAGCTGTGATTATCACTTTTTAATCTACACCCTGGAGCCAATCAGAATTGAGTATTCACCCAGATCATAGAATAAAACTTGAATAAGTTGTACTACAGAAAATAAAATCATAAAAAATAGAGTTGGCAAGAACATGTTTAAACAGGTATCAGAACAAGAATGGTTATTCTGACAAATAGAATGACAGAGTAACAGCTATTTATTTCTCTATAGACGTCTATTGGATTTTAGGTTTTTAGAACCAGCAGGTACTTCCTGTTTCCTGTTCACTCAGTCCAGTTCTCATATACAGTCAATGGTTGCAACCAACAACATCCATTTCGCTTATTGTTCTCACGTCTAATGAAGCAGGGAAAAAGTGCAAAAGTGGGGAAGTACAAACAAGATGTTCTTTCAGGTTCATGTAACTCTGTTGGGTTTGCTCAATGCATCAAAAGTGAGCAATTTAGGGTGAACATTGAACCCCCAAACCCCAGCATCCGAGGCTCCACACTCCTTCCAGCCTCAAAGTGTCACACAGCTGAGGAAAAGTGGTCTGTGATCCCCTGGACTCCCCCCTCCTCCACCCCCAGGAAACTCTTTGTTCTTGTCATTCAGCTTTTGGTCTGAAATTAAGACGGCTTTGATGGCGACAAAAAACATCAAACGACTCAAAGCCCGGCTAATTAGAAAGTGGGAGGTTCTGCGCTCTGAAACGAGTGTTTCTCACCGAGAAAAACATGCAGGACTTTAACGATGCATGGAGCCTGTTAAGCATTGTTCTAGGATTTGTTTAAAGCACGGTAAAGGTAAAATACATTGTTAGACGATTGGATATTTATCCACATACAGCTGTGTGGAAACAAGCCTCAGGCTGTGGAGGAGTGGGCAGCGCCGTGGTGGGTTAGAGATCAACACGTCACATCTGTAAAACCTAGCATTGTAATGTACTGTAATAAAACAATAAATAATTATTCCTAAAATTTACACGTTTGATATTTGCAAAAAAACGAACAAGGAATGGAGTCAACACAACTGTCAGAGGTGATGCATCAGAATGGAGGATTATTACTTTTATATTTTTCAACCAAGCTAGCTTCCGCTTTTTGCCTTTAGTTTGGATTACTGCCCCCTAGTGTCCAATTCAGAGATGTACTTTTTAGCATTTTAACGCTACAATCACAAAAAAGAACTTTAAAAATCTGTTGTTTATTGTTGAAGTTTGACATTTATTCCGAAGTTACTGAAGATTAACCCTTTAATACCGGAGACAACAAAAAAACGTCGTAACTCTTCAACCGTTTATGCAATTGACGTAATTCGGGCAGATTCTAAAGCTCTACATCAGAATCACTGGTGTTGCATATCAACGCAAAGCTGCTTTTCTCCGCATCAGAATCATTTGGTTTACCTTAATTACGTTAACAGCTAAAGAGTTACGTTATTTCGAAATTCATCAATAATGGAGCTAAAACACGTTTTTCATAGAAAACATTTTTTTTTCTTGCAAAAAGTTGAACTTACTTGTGCTTTTGCAGTATTCGTTTTGTATACAATCAATACATCACAAGAACGCATTATTTTTATTAAAGCCAATAACATTGCTACTTTACGTAAAACAATTTTATCATAAAAACTGAAACAATCGGAATGCAACAAGTGCTGAATGGGAATATTTCCAAGTGGAGCTTGAGCTTCACGGATTTCTTCGAATTACAATTAGAATCAATCATGAGTGATGAATCAACACAATAACATAGAAACAAGAGAAATCGGTTTCTTTGTTTGAAATGAAATTTAAGTTGCAGCAACTTATTGACAAAAAAAAGGGTACAGGCGACACAGACAATAAAACGTTTGAGAGGAAAATGAACCCACCCGAACATCTGTCGGTCTGAGAGAGTCACGAAAGATTTGAACCTTTGAGGCTTCTGCCCAATCATAGACTATATTAGGGAACTGGAGCGAGTAAGAGTGACATCTCCCATAGAAAATGATTTACTTAAGGCTCCAACAAAATAAAGGCTGTGTCCAAATTTCTTCCCTACTCACTACATAGTGCACTATGCTGTGCGTTCACCATTTTGTAGTGCTGTCTGGATCCACAATACCAAAATCAGATGTCCATCAAGTCACTGCAAAGAACCAGTGTGCATTGATGCTCACTAGATTGGCGAATCTACACCACAATGCATTGAGTTTGAACAATTTTGGCAAAAAAATTGGATTTAAATGTATGGTTTAAATAAAATACCAACATTTTTATCTTCACAACACATTGGATTTATAAATGGTCATCGCAAAACGTTCATATCAATGAGATTTTCATGAAATCGATGACGTCATATGCACAGCTAAAAATATAAAGTAGTGAGCATGGTGTCCGAATTGCTTTTAAATTACAGGGCCCTACATAGTCCAGCACTATATAGTTTTTTAGTAGTTAGTGAGCAAGGCGTGAATTGGACACCGCCATGTTGGAGCCAGATGATGTCAGTAAGCAGGAATTGGTCCAAATCAGTTGAAAGTCCAAATAAGATCTTTCCTGCTGCTCAGACAGCTAGAAAATGTGACTCTTTCTTAACTGTAGTGGGTCAGATGTTGCGTGGTCACCTTGAACATCTTCCTGCATGATTGTGGTTTGCTATCTGGCATAGTTTCAGTCATAATATTGAAAAATTCCTTTTTCTGCAGAAACTGGTTTCTACTCACCAGACATCAAAGGTTCTGACCCATAAAAAATTCTTAATAAAGCATTACATTACTATCGTACGCTGAGTAATGTAAAAGGTAAATTTAAGCTGGAATTGAACAGGAAAATACAGACATTTAAGAATTTGGATGACTGGAAACTAGGGATACCTTAATTCTTGGTTTTAAAGCTGAACCTTATGTGACACCATTGAACCGAATTGTGAGAACAGGAATCGTTGCAAATATCAAACGTGTAAATTTTAGGATTAATTATTTATTGTTTTATTACAAAACATTACACTCCAAAAACAGGCCCTGTAGAAATAAGTAAAAAATTCTTAAAATTGAAAATAATTGTCTTAAAATAAGCAAAGAAGCAAAGAAAATCTGCCGACGGGTAAGGAGAACTGCCTTAACCAGAATTCTTATTTAAGGAAAAGTTTAGCTTTTAACTTCTTAAAAAAGTAATTCGAATTGTTTTGTTTTGTTATTGTTGTTTTGTAATAAAAAGACTTAAGTGAAACAAGTGACCCAACAAAGACTCGACTCATACATGTAAAATGCATTTATAGCACGGAATAGTGGACACATGTTTTTATTTTATTATTAGTATATAACTCTCATTTATATATGTATATATATATATATATATATATATATATATATATATATATATATATATATATATATATATATATATATATATATATATATATATATATATATATATATATATCAGACTGAGTGTGGCTGATTTGTACAAAGTGGGAAAGCCTCCGTCTGACCCCTGAGGAGAGACGGACGGCGCGGGCCACAAAGGTGAAGGGAGTTTGTTGGAACATTGACTGGATTCATCAAATTAGGTTGGGTGTAATTGTGCCGCATGAAGCCTCATAAACTACGGGGGCTATAAAGCTGTCAGAAAGCCATCAGCCGGCCGCTAAATGAAGTCCCGGAAGGTGCAAGGTCCACAACTTGGTACACTGTGAGAGCCCGGCGTCCCAGCCGCCTTTCCTCCCTACAGCTAACCTCACCTTGTGTGGTAACCATGGCGATCATCATTGCTGTTTCGGTTGGAGACCTTGTGAGACCCGGATAGCTGTTTTGATTGGGTGGTTTCAAGCGTTTTCCGCCCGGACTGGGACGGAAACCGTGGCGGGTTAGTGGAGCTAATGAACGCAGCTTACCCGCAGCAATCTTAATGCGCCTAATAAACTGTTTTCCCGAACCTCCAGCAGCCTGACCTCCCAGAGCCTCGAGGAGCACGCGGTGTGAAGGCAGTTTACCTTTGTAATTGTTACAGATCGCACCATTAGCACAATATTGTCATAGCTGCTGCTCCTGCAGTCGGCAGCAGCTGAGGGTTAATTTGCATTATAAATCCTAATTGAAGCTCGTTAAGAATTTGATAAGAAACAAATCAGGTACAGCGCTGATAACTAAAGATGAGCGTTTAGTCAGCCTTCACGCTCACAAAAAGAGGATTTTTTTTCTTCTCTGTGACATGACTGGCATTAATGTGAGAAAAAAACAACAACAAAAACGTGTTTTTTCTGGGTGGAAGCGGAGCAGCTGCTCCCCACCTCTGAAATCAGAGCCGACCGACTCTTAAAGATGCGAAGGAGCTCTTTCAAACCAAAACGTGATATGGCAAACTCTTTCAAAAGCATCTCCGGTGAGGCTAACCCGATCCGGCTGTGATTGTTCCTCTGAGCCTCCCGACCATATGGCCGGCGTGTAGGCCTCTGACTGACTACACATGTAGGTCAACTGCGAGATGGATGTCTTCACTTAAATCTTCTCGACTCGCCACGGACGCCGCGTACGTGTTGACAAAACTGCTGAGGATATAAATTACAAAGACATAAACTTTAGCGGGAGTGTATATCATTACGCTAATCCAAAGCACATGAGTGGCAGTGATTTCCACCACAGACTCTGGGAAATCAATAGCAGGCCCCGGCTGCTACTGTACCAGCTGGGAGCTCCACTTCTCCTCCACCCCGCAAAAAAACAACAGTTTCTCCTCTGTTTTCTACCCAAACCTTTGGACATTTTTTATGTTTTTTGCCTCCCCTGATTCCACTGATTGTGAGCAAAAACACGATCGAGCATCTCTTTTCGACGGTGATGATCACACGGAAACATTATCCACATGAATCACCCCGACGGCGTATCAAATTGTGTCATTTTGCCGGGAAACTGGCGCAGGTCTCAGAGGGGAGGCGAGGTGAAGGAACAGCCGCTGTGGAGAGGTGCGACACTGCGCAGGCACTCGCCTGGAGACCCATCATAGCAGAGCTGAGGGTTGGGTTTTTGTTTTTTTTCCACGCAGGCAGGAGGAGCGAGATGGCTGCGCCGGAGGGCACGGCGAGAGTCTGGCTTTCTTATCACCTCCACTGCTGCTGCTGCTGCCGCACCACCCCGTCTGCATCCCCGGCAAACAAAAGCTTCCCGCGACCCAACGCCAGCAGACGGTGACATCACAGCATAAAGCACCTGACTCCACACTCAGTCAGAAAAAAAAAGAAAAAAAAAAACAGCTGATGAGGAAAAAGTTATTAAAGGCTGTCTCTGTGGGGAACGCTCGAGAGTTGGAAAAAAATAAAAAATCGCAAGCTTTGCACCAAAAGCTCGCTCTGCTCACACGTGAATTCGGAGAAGTCTTCCCATTTCATGACAAACAAATAAATGTTGCCATACTTTTCACTTTTTCTGCCAAACTTTGCACCAGAATAGCCAGAAGTGCAGAAAAAAGCAGATTTTACTCAGTTTTTTCACATCATTTATGACACAAAAACTTTAAAAAGTCACATTTCATAGATATAAATTGACAAAAAATCCTCTTTTCCACGTCTGACATTCAGATTTACTGTAAATATTTTTTTATAGTTTGCACATTAAACGAAAAATTGCCAAATTTAAGGCCCGTTTTTAAAAGACAAGTCAATGTATCTCAATTAAATGTCACCTACTTATTTATAAATTAAGTTTATTAGGCTAAAAATTACACATATGGGCTTAAAAGATGAAGGATTGTTGGAAAAAATGCACAAACGTATGAAGCAGATGTGATTTGTTACAGAAGAAATCGCCCAAAATGGCGTATAAAACTTGATAAGAGAACGATGGATGAAATTCTGCGACATGCAGAGCTAATCTGCGATAAGAAGCTCTGACATTTGCTGCTTTTTTCCTCCCATTTCCATGTTTTTGTTTTTTTTTTCTTTTTACCTAAACTGGATAAACAACATCTGCCTTGATCGGAGGTTGTTTTCTGGACAAACCACTTAGGAGGAATTCCTTGCTAGCCAATTCCCACAAGCTGCTGTCAGTCACTGGCTGGCACTGCAACACTTAATGCCTTTGTCTGTTCTCCAATTTATCTTGTTAACAGCAAATTGGGCTAACGGTTTGAAGCACAGAGCTATTGTAAAAAAAAAAAAAAAAAAAATACAACGAGACGTAGGCTCCCACGGCTGCAGAGTAACATATGGCTCCCTTCACTTAAAAATGCCTCCCATGCACTTATAGGGCTGGCTGTTTACACCATATATAAACCCGATACACAAATTCCAGTCTGAAATCTGGAGCCTGATAGCCTCTGGCTTTGTGATTTCTGCTCAGTAATAAAGCAGAGCTTTAGTGCGCCCCTATTCTGGCCCGCTGAGTGATTGGCTTCTTTTTTCTTGTTAAAGAGTGTGTAAAGGAGGTAAATTTAGAGGAAACCGGCCTTTGCAGGTGCCGCTTCAGGTGAACAAAGAGGCAGAATACACCCTGGAGAGGATCAGCCAATGCTGAAGCTACAACATTTTATATAAGGAGGGGGGCAAATGAGAACAGCAGAAAGGATAAAAAATAAAATACTTATTTCAAATAGTTTTTTTCTTCATGCGTTTTCCAAAAATAAGAACATTTTCCTTTTGCTGTTGCAAGGAAAAGACCTGCGTGCCGCCGGTCTCTGTAATACATTATATTACTTAGCAAAAAAAATAATTTCATTTAAAAATGTTACTTTTTTTTTATTTTTGTAATACTTCAAGAAGCTCATACTGATGTTTTTTTCTTAACCCTGTGAAACCCACTACATTAAAGAATTGACAGAAAATAATATTTTTGGGAATTAAGATTTATTTATTTTTTTAATTATCCACACAGTAACACCATTTTTAAGGAGATATAGATATCATCAATTGTGATCAATTTGGCAATTTTTTTTGTCACAACCGTGTTAGCTTATTTATGCACATTCTCAAATTTGAGCCGCACATTTTTTAAATGGTGTAACTCTTTAATAAAGAAATATTTATCCATAAATGTTCTTGTTTTTTCAATCCAGAAAGTAATGTTTTTAAAAAAAAACAATAAATGACTTAATCTCACTATAAAGTTCAGAAAACTAGCTAAACTTTTCCCGCCAAAAGTGCTTTTGAGATTTCATGGAGGCAGCCATCTTGAAATGAGCAGGAAAAGCTGTTTTACTGCCCCTAGTGGAATGATGATGAACTACAAGGCAGAAAACATTTACCAAATTATATATAATAGGTTTTTAGGGAAACGTTTGGAGGATAATAAGAAAGTAAAAAGGGTTCATATTAATACTAATACTAATATTGAATAAAAAACTGGGGGGGTCTTTTTACTCATACTTTTTTTTTTTACTTTTTTATTTTGAAAGAACAATCTTGCAAAATCCTGCATAACCAAAAAAAAAAAAAGATTTTTTTTTCTTGCATCTTGCATGCTCTTGTTTCAATCGTCCTCTGTTCTTGTTCCCCCCCTCCACACATCATTAAACATATTATTATAACATGACTGTCAGCCCGCGCCTCTCCTCGCTCTATTCTTGCTCTGCCAGGTAATCAATTTGTCGTCACTCTCTGTAACCCCAGTAAAGTCATCAAGTGAAATGAGTTACAGCTGCAAAGAGCCTTCAAGAATACAGCAGGGGGATGAAGGGAAGAGAGAGAAAAAATATATATATATATGACAACACGGCACAGGAATATTCCACCGCTTGATAGCACATCCCCAGGTCTTGAAGATGAAATATTAATGCACAATTTGTTTATCTGCAGGCCCGCATCTCTCCGGTGCCGAGCTGTTAATTTTCCATCGGCGCAGACAACGGATCAGTCAGTCATGAACTCTTCACAGCCATTACCGGGAGACGTTTTGATTAAGTATTCCTAATGTAGTGGATAGGAAAGAATGAAAACACTCAGCCTGCCAACTTTTGATTGACCATTAAGCCACTGATGAATGTGCCTGTCAGAGAGGAGACAATTACCTCAACAATGAAGAAACTCTTCTGGAAGGCTTATTTCTCTGCAGGGCTGACACATTTAGCAGGCGTTGCAGCTGGGAGCGTGTAAAGGGATCACTTAAGCATCTTCTCAAAAGTTCTCGGAATATATGAAAAAAAAAAAAAAAAACTACAAGGCGGGGGGGGGGGGGGGGGGTATTGTTTCCAAGAAAAAAAAATGAAGGTTTATTGTGAGGCGGTGAGCTCCTGTGTGTGCAAACGGAGAGTGTGGCGGGCAGATAAGGGTCTCAGTATCTTAAACGGAGAGAGGGGGGGGATAAAGAGACGCTATTATTGGCAGAGAACAATTGCCATCTGCTTGCTACATCCGCCGCCGTAATAAAGACTGATAACTTCTCAGAGAGCATCCTCAACACATCCACCCTAGAAGGATTCGCTGTTTTTTTTTTTTTTAAATCAAGGAGGAAACAATGGGGTTAAGTCAGAAGACACTTGGAGCGCCACAGCCGGGGCCTCCTCGGAGAGCAGAGATCATCTTTCCAAACACAAGCGGAGGGCCCGCAGACCTGCAGCTGTGCACAGGAGAAGTACAAACCTGTGTGTGTTTCTTTATGTGTGTGTGTGTGACCCTGTCTCCATTTGTCCATAAGATTATGAAGAGTTCATGCAGAGTTCATCGGCTCCTCCAGCAGCAGCAGCAGCACATCCTTCTCCAAACCAACACTTTGCTTTTTTCCTAAAGAAACTTTCGGATCAGGGATTGGAGGGATCCACTCCTCACAGGTTCATTCAGGGAAAACTACACAACCAGATTGTGTGTGTGTATATATATATGTATTTTTTTTTTTTTACATCATTTCCTTTTTTAGAAACTATTTTGGTTTTTGTTGTTGTTGTTTGTTTCTAAAAGTGCAGCTGGGGAGCTTCAACTCCTCCTTTTCAAACTTAACTTTTTTCTGTCTTTTCAAAATAAAATGTCAATTTTACAGATCATCCCAGAAATAAAGACATAAAGCACTGATTGGATTCTTTTTTCTGGCGGAGACAGACAGATAGGTTTGGGTCAGGTTCTTACCCGCAGCCCGCCTGGGCGCCTGCTGCTTCCTCCGCGGCATTTCTCCGTCTCCTTCCTCCTCCTCCTCCTCCTCCTCCTCCTCCGCTCAGGAGTCGCAGATCAGCGCGGAGTCCAGGTGAAAGGCGCGGGGAGATAGTCCATGAACACACACACACAGAGGCGCGCGCGCACATGCACCCCGGCGCGCGCGCAAACAGAGAGAGTGTGAGTCTTTCTTCTCGCCTCTTCCGACTTCTTCTGTCAAGAAAATCCAACAAGGAAAGGTTGGAGAGCGGCGGGCAGGATGTTGGATCGTTCCTTCACCTCCTCCTTCTTCTTCTTCCTCCTCCTCCTCTCGCTGCTCCTCCTGCTGCTCCGGGGCGCCACTCGTCCCTCCTCACCGTCTGTTTTCGTCCATCAGCGCCGCGTAACGTTTGATCGCCGCGCGTCACTCAGTCGTGTCCGCGTGCGGGAGTGGAAATGCGCGTAAAAAGGCGAGCGTTGCGGTGATATTACGCACGGCGCGGGAGGGAAGGAGGAGAGGCGATGCCAGCAGACATCGATCCGGAGAACAAACTGAACATTAAAAACTCCTCCCTCCTCGGCTGGACTTGATGATGGTAGCGAGACATTTGTTACACTAGATAAGCAGGAGTTTATTAAAGGAACAGAGGCCAGAGAAAAGGAGCCAGACTGCAGCAGCTGCTCTCTGTCACTCGCTGCTCACGCAGCCTTGCGTGGTTTTCTTCAACAACTTCCGCTTTGTTCCTTTCAGGAACTTTTTTTTCTCCCGCCAACAGATATAAAGAAAGCAGGAATGCAGAGAAAAATCTTCTTTTTTGACTCCAAAAATGTCACATTTCCTCCATAGTGTGATGCAAACATTTCAATGCAACTCTTAGGAGGAATATTCTTGTCCAGAAATGTGTTTTTTTTGTTGTTGTTGTTGTTGCTACATTTAATCATTTAGCGATGACGTTAAACATCACAAACTCTACAAATGAAAAAAAAGATTGACACAACCCAAAACATTTGCTTTTTTCCAGACTGTTAGGATTTGAATGTTTTTCTTAGGACATTTTTCAGCTTTTTCATTCCTTTTCAGTGCAGCCTCAATTCTGAAGCATCTTTAGGCCGTGTCACTCAGCCCACACATTTTACATTGATCATAAGTATTCTGAATTCTAAACTCTATGGAAACAAAAGTAGCGCCGTCCTATGTACGGCATCAAGCATCCAAATGATTGGAATTCATTTAACCCTTGTGCTATCTTAGATGACCCCACCCTTACATTGACGTGTTCTCCCTACCATGACAAAGGTGAATAAAGGTGGAAAGATTTCATGTAATCCATGGACACCAGTGAAGATTCCAAATCATTGAAGAAAAAAGGTTCAGAGCACTGTCTAGTGGGTCTAGATGACCAAACTCCCAATGTTAAAGTGCCTAGGATAGCACAAGGGTTACAGACATTTTATGCATTTGCTACGTATGACATTTTCGTCGTTCATGATACATGCGTGATACACGCAATTCATACGTGTTTCTTGCTTTAGTCATTGGTTGATGTGCGCAGATGTCTGTTAAGGGTTTCGGGTTTTTACGTGAATTCTGTCTGAAGCTGTTCAACTTGAGAATTATCTGTGTGTATTTTACGTAGTTTATACACAACTGAACAGAAATCTTGTGCAATTGTGCGTGATTTTCAGTTTGGTGGCTTTCCACAACCGTTCCACGTATGTCTTACAGACTTTTCACGCATTTACCACCGATGTATAACTTTTACATGGCGCACAAATCAGGTTAAAATTACGCATTGGGTTTGGGTCAGATTTGGCTGTTACATTGATTTATGTGTTCTTTGTGGCGTTAATTCCTACTTCTTCTGTGGGTTTAATGTGGTTTATTCGTGATCCATCTGTGAACATTTCACCCTAAAGACCACAACTTTTCTCACCTAAAGAAATTTGAGAGATTTTAGCATTTTCAGCGTTTTCACTCTTTAGCCAAACAGCTTTAACTAAAAAATCTTGAGGAACTTGAGGACCCTCGAGCAAATGAATGAATAAAAACTTCTCTAGATGTGGTCAGGTGAAGTGACGACAAACCTGAGTAGAAAACTCAGAAAACATAAACCAAAGTAGAAAAATAACAGGTTTGCTTCTTTAAAACTAAAGTGATTTCAAAATATGTTTCCACTTGGTTACTTTTTGCTATAGAAAAAACTTCTTACAATTCTCTTAAACATTTTTTTTTCCTTTTTGTTTCATTCAGGATTCTGTAGTTCTTAATAGAAAGAGAAGCAGAGAAGACCAAAGTTTGGCTTCTTTTTAATACAAACATTTGATTTGACTCCTACAATGAGTCAAAAGGAAAAAAATATACAAATATATAAGAATAAACCCGTACATATATGAGGGGAAAAAGTCCACATTTTCAGTCATAAATTTAACAATTAAGAGTTCAAAATGTGTGAGAATAAAATCGTACAATTGTGAGGAATAATCATAGGATTGTTTTTTTTTTTAATTCAACAATAAAAAGGAATGGAAGAAGAAAGAAAAGAAGATGTTAAATTTAGCTTCTTAAAAGTTTCAACAGGCAATCAAACATCACCTGTTTATTTTATTTTGCAGACTTTATTTTATAACCCTTCATGAAATTACACCTTTATTTTTGAAAAAGCACAACATTTTCTTTGTAAAATTGTCAATTTTTCAACATTAAATGTACAATATCATTTCAGTAAAATGTTGACATTTTTTCCACACTATTGTATTCATAAATTTAGACTCCATTTTCATAATTTTATTACTTCTTTCTCATTATTGTATTACTTTATCCTCGTACAATACTAGAATTTATTGTTTTACTTTACTTTCGTAAGATTTGGACTTGTTTGTCATAATTCTACGACCCATTTTTGTAAAACTTTGTTCTTGTAAATTTTCCTTAAAAAAAAGAACAGCTTTTATCATGTAATTTTACAACTTTTTAAAAACGAATTTATATTTATGTTTATATATATTTATATTCTATTTTTTCAAAATTTTTTTGGTAAAATTTTGACTTTCTTAGTCTTAAAGTTTTTCTTATAATTGTATGTCCTAATTTTGGATTTTGTTTGCAATTTCATGGCTAAATTTGCTTTGTTGTTGTACAATTTTGACGTATTACAATTCAAGTATTACAATTTTTCTCATAGTTTTATGACTTTATTTTCATAAAATGTTGACTTTTTTCTCATAACTTCATGATTACATAGATTAAAATAAGGTGTTTCTCTTAATTTCCTGACTTTAGTCACAAATAACATTGTAACTTTTTTCTCCTAATTTTATGACTTTTTATAAACAGTTGTAGAACATTATTCTTATAGATATATTTTCTTTTTTTTGGTTTGTCTTAAAGCTTGACAAAAAAACAACAACAAATAGAATTGACTAAATGTTTAGCGTCACTGCTCAGACTTTTCCAGTTTGCTCTGAAAACCCTTTCCAGAGGGTTTGTTTCCGTCGTCTTTGGTGGCGCTGTGGACGGCAGCTTGCACTTCACAACTGCGTCACGGTCTAATCAAATATGAAGCGTTTGTGATGGATGACTTCATTTCAGAGGGACAACACCCCTCCGAGATCCAGGCTCGGCCCGCGTTACAAATGGCTTCCTGATAATATTCCATCACCCTGTTTTGCGGCTGTCAGTCATCTCGCCGATGACACCGGAGACCTCCTGTGAACTCCACCTGAACCTGAGCGATCAATCACGGCTCAGATCGAGCCTGAACTTCACCTGTCTGACAGCTACCCCCCCACCGTCCCGCCGCCACCACCCTGTGTGGTGGTGACAACCAAAACACCAGCACCTGATCCAACCCGCAAACCTCCTCCCTGCTCCGTCTGCCTTTCCACACCACAAACTGAGGAAAGTTTCTGAGTTGGGAACTTCTCCCGTCGCGTTTATGCACAAAGTCCTCATGCAGATGGTTGAGGCCGTCAGCCCCAAACGTCTTGATGAGCTTTTCCTCACTGCTGTGGTTCTCACAAGTGGCTGCTAGAGGATTTTCCAGGATATCACTTTAGCAGATGTCACTTAGGTGTGTTCTGTGGCTGTGAGAGGATGTGACAAACGCAAATGTAGGAAGAGAAATGCTTTTTTTTTCCTGTGTTGAAGCCTTCATAACTGATCCCTGTGGATTTAGAAGTACGCAGATGGAGATTTTCCACAAGTGATTTTTTTTTACTGTGGGATTTAAAAAAAAAATCAAAACCAGACAACGTTATGGCCAATTTGTGTGTCAACACAAAACACAACAAAAGCAGGAACAGTGGTGTACAAAGAAAAGCAGCTCCTAAATCTGCTAAAAGGTTAGAATTCTGGAGAAAACACACAGAAAAGTTAGCAGGTTTATGACCAGGCAAGTTCTAAAGTTAGACCATTCAATTCTCAAAGAACATGCATGATCTGCAACCCAGATCCTTCAGACCCCACTGAGCATGCTCAGTTCATCACAGCTTGGGTTTGCCAGACGCTCTTCCCTGAGCTTCAGGACATTTCCCACCTTCAGTCCTCAATTGTGAGCTCCTCTAGCAGATAATGGGAAGAATGTGTGAATTTAAGTTAGATTTAGGTCTTCCCAAAAGACCATTGTTAGCAGACTGTTGCATTTCAAGTCAGATGTAGCAAAAAATCCAGACGTCTGACGTCATTCTTGAGGTCGCTGTTTGATCCTGTGGACTCAGTTTAGGTTGAAATTGAATGCTAGTACATTCTGTCCCTTCCTTTGGTTGTGTTTGTTTCCCCTCCTGCCCTCTGTGGGGCAAATCAAGGTCTGAAATGGACCAAACCATCTGAAAAAAACTGAGCAGTTTCCAAAGTACTGCTTAGGGGGCGACACAGAGATTTGACAACGACATTAACAAAAGCATGAAGACAAGTAGGCCTGCGACAGACTGGCGACCTGTCCAGGGCCAAAACCGGATAAGAAGATGAATGATTCAATGAATGAATGAATGAATGAATGAAAGTAGCTTGTTCAACTACCATGTCTTTTAATAGCTCCCATCAATTCACCACATCTCCCTAACATGTATATGTTCCAATTTTCACCTTGTGCTTATTCAGACACGCAGATTACCTTTATACCTCACTTATAATTTAGCAGTTGCTAGGATGGGATTACCATAATTTCGGCACACCAAATCAAAAGGCAAGACAAGAGTCACAAATAAGTCCATCAGACAGACTGTCAGTAATTGTAGAACTTGTCTGTAACACGCTACACGTTTGTCGCTAGAACCGTTAACCACATCAGTGAATTCACAATACCTGCAACTCTCAACATTTTTTGAAACACGTAAAAAAATGACTGATGGCGCTAAAATAAAAGTTACTGTGGCTACGCTAATACTCAACCTTGTTACTAACATGTACAAAAATAAAGTTTGCTGCCGCTACACGTTAGCCACTTAAGCTTATTCAAAATACCCGGAACTCTCAGCTTTGTTTGCAACATGTAAAAGAATTGGACTGATACCGCTAAAACAAACCTTACTGTGACTAAGCTAACTCCCAACCTTGTTAATAACAAAGAGGAAACACAGCTCGACACCGCTACATGTTTGCCACGATAGCATATTCACAACACTCAACTTTGTTAGCAACATGTGAAAAACCAGACTGATATCGTTGAAACAAACCTTACTGTGACTACGCTAACACCCAACCCTGTTGGTAACACAAAAGAAAACACAGTCCGACATTGCGAATCGTTAGGAATGCTAGGAGTGCTAGCTGAATTAGCATATTCAGAATACCAGTCTCTCCCAGCCTTGTTTGCAACACATAAAAAAACATGCTGACAGCACTACAACAAAAATTACCATGTATACGGTAACTTCCAACTTTGTTGGTAGCACATAAAATCCCTTTCTGACACCGCTACACATTAGAAACGTTAGCTTCATTGACATCTTCACAATACCAGTATCTCCCGGCCTTGTTTCATCTAAAAAAACCAAACAATAGACAGACTGATACCCCTAAAACAAAAGTACTGTGACTGAAGAACACATTGAAAAGACACAGTTCGCCACAAAGAGTTAGCCACGATAGCGTATTCACAATAACAGCCAATGAAACATTTTGACTGTGCATCGTGTGGCTCTCAAAACCACCTGTGAATTTTAAGGCTCACTTTCATCCATCCATCTGTCTTGTAAGGCCATTTAACCCCTTCCAGGGTCTTCAACCACTGTTGGTTAAAGGTGGGGTATAACCTGGATGTGACGCCAAACCATCACAGATGTAACCACTCATATTAACATCTTTAGGACAGTTTAGAGTTAGCAAATAACCAATGAAGCAAGATTTTGGACTGCAGGAGGAAACCGGAGTATCCAGAGAAAATCTACACATACATGAGGATAACATGTACACTCCACACAGAAAGGAACAAGTTGGGATTTGAACCAGGGCCTTATAGGTTTATTGTAAATTTAAGTGCCAAAGATGCATTTCTTATTAATAAACCTTTAGTGTCTCAGTCTGTTTTTCTAAATATTTTGACATCAATTCAAATTTATGGAAGTTTTGTTTTATTCTATGTGATAACGAACAAATGAAGAAGCAAAAAACAAGGGGTTTCCTGTGGAAAAATTTGCAGATTTAACTCTCCTGCAGATTGTTTTATACTGCCCCAATTTTTAAATCATGATTAGTTTCGGTATTGACACAGATTAAGAAATCATCAATAAAATATTCTTTAAACATTACAAAAATATCTAAAGCTATGTTTTTTAAATAAAATCTCGAGTCCCTCATCGACATAGTGTACATATTTTTATTACGTTTTTATGACAATGGCCTTCCACTCTGCTGTTCTCATTTCCATAGGCCTCTGCCTCCCACCTGCATCCATCTACGATGTTCTAGCTCCGCCAATGTATACAGCACATCCTCCCATCTTACCAGTTAAGAAGTCCGTGCAATGGTAGAACCCTACACATTTTATGTTTCCTTCATTTATGTATAAGCAAAAACACCAAAACTCTACAAGCCAAAGGTCTTTTTAGGACTCCACAGCAGACAGTTTGCAGGTTGAAAGCCTCTTGCAGCAGTGCCACACGTTTCCCCCACGAGCTGGTAAAGACCTGAACTAAACAGAGACTGACTATTGACATGCGGTTGTTAGAAACACAATTGCAATCAAGCGGTGAAGTTGCAACAGCTCTCCTGATGACAAAAGGCAAACTGCAGCACATTTGAAACCTGCAGAGACGAAACGGGGTCCATTCATTTGTTTACTTGCTGATGCAAAAGTTTTCTCCCAAATTCACAAACACGACAAGAGAGCAAAACAAAAATCATCCTGACCCTAATGCTACGTTCACACCAGGCTCAGAAACGCTCCTTCAAGCGACCATTGAAAAGTCAATGTTAACACACGTATGCGCGCATTTGAAAACTCTCACATTCATGCGTCGCTTTGCAAGTTTAAAAGTCTGTTTACCGGCTCTGAGTACAAAACACCTAGCCATTAAACGCGCGCTGAAAGTTAAACCAGAGGAACTTTAACCAATCAGGAACTCCGGTTTGACAGTGACGTATTTTCAAATCAGAGAAGTGCCAACTCTTTTTAAATTGATCATGAAGGAGAAATTAATAATTGCGATTTGTGTTCGGCTGGAATTCTAAGACACTAAGTCTTTCATATATCAGAACAGAGCTGTGAAAGAAAAAAAACCTTGAGAAAAATTAGATTTACACCGCTGAGATTTTACATTTCGCACCAGGCAGACATGCGCTATGATCGGCTAGCCATGAACACCATGGACCAAATGCGCGTTCAAGAACGCCCAATGTTTACTTATTCTTCTCTGTTGCTGTCAGTATCAAATACTACAGTGCCATCTAGCGGTTGTTGCTATCTATTTTTGAAACATCACATAAGACTGACTATAAGTCCCACCCCTGGCCAAACAATGCAAAAAATTAAAATTAAAAAGAAAAAGGCAACATATACATAAAAAAACATAGTATGATGTTTTTAGCCGAAATGGAAAAACTGTCTCGGTATCTAAGATCCAGCCTCTTCAGAATGGCAGGACTTCATTAGAGATTCACCCCTGAGTTGTGACTGACTGTTGGCGTGAAGCTACTCCTTACCCTCTCTGTTACTGAGAGCGTTCTGTTTACATGCTCTCCCGCTAGCTTACAGCCCCAGCCTAACATTACCAATCCAACCAAAATAGTGAGCACAATCAAAGCTATCCAGCTGTCCAGTTTTGATCCAGGTTCCAGCTCAGACGAGGAAAACAAAGACAAACATGGATCTATTTGTCTGCTAGTGGATGAATCCGAATGGAGCAGAGCAGGAAACTTGTGGTCCTCCCAACAACCTCTTCTTAAAACAGCTTTTTTTTTTGTTGGCTCCTGATTTACAATTCGTATGAAGAAATACTCATAAAATTCAGTTTGAATCCTAATTGTTCTTTTAAATATATCCTCCATCTTCAGAAAAGAAATTCACAAGAACATGGTAAAAATCACCAAAAATGTCATCAGAGTTAAGCCTCGGAATCAAAAGAGACGTGAAAACATTCCACGCTCCTCATTTCTGCTGACAGGTTTCTCTGAAATCGAGCCTTCATTTCTTAGTTTTTGAGAGAAGATTCAGCGAAGCGTCTTTATTTCCTCTTCATCTCTGACACAAGCGTCTGTCCTCTCCCACTCCAGCATTTTAAACACATCTAATTGGCTGGATTGGCGCTTTTTAAAGTTGACGACCACTTTAAGCTTGATTCTGAAAAATCTGAGCGTGGCGTTCTCCTTGGGAGTTAAATATTTGCCAAAGCGCCACGTTTCGTTTCATTAAAAGGCATGCTGGGTGGCTTCAATGTAATTTTCCCAACATCTGCATATTTTACACATAATGCTTTTCTATGCAAACACGATCCTGGGGGGAAATGACTCAATCATTTGTCTAACGATGCAGGAGACGCCGGCGTTTCTCTGACAAAGATGAGTGAGAGCAGAGCGAGTTCAAAGCCGAGTCAGACGAGCGGCGTCTCGGAGACTTCACAGACCGGATCACATTAGGAGATTTACAAGCTGTCCGCGAATCCAGAACATTAAACAAAAACATTAAGCCTTTTGTGCCTTCTCCCTGGTCATAAGTAAAATCGGAACTCCTTAAAACATCCTCATCCATCTTGTGCAGCTGAAATATTTAGTTACACCCTTTTTCCACAATGGGGAGTCTAATTAAAATGCTTCAGTCAGGAGAAGGAGATCATCTCAGGAATTCCAACCTGTCTTTGCTCCAAAAATGAAATTCCATTTTTTTTTAAGTCTCACCTAAGTCGGCTCTAAAAGCACCCGGATACATCCAGCAGCCTGACTGAGATTCCCGGTTGTGTGATTGACAAGTGGATAAAAATAAAACTGTCTGTCGTTGGACAGATCCTCTTTAAAAAGAATTTCCTTGACGAATAAACACGTTAGAGAGGATGACACAAACCAATATCAACATTAGGCGGATTTTAAAAGTCGCCATGGCTGCGGGTTTTTCTCACAAAGCAAAGAGTCTGGATGGAGAACATAAACGCATCAAACACTTATTGCAGCTAATGTTCAGATGAAATGTGCCGTTGATTTTACAAATGCAGACTTATGAGGCATTCATGTTCCAGCTGACGTTTTTTTATGCAAGATAGTATGTGAGGAAGTTTTGAAATCCCAAATAAAACAAAGAGGTTTGTTGTTGAAGCCTTAGTCACATGCAGGTAGTTGGGCTGTCTGAAACCATGGAGGCTTGTAGAGGAGCAGATGCGCCTTAACCCTGAAACACCGAAGATGTTGTTGGCAACACCTGTATAACACGCTTTTTGACGTACTGCAAGATCAACCTGAAGCAGCTGATTCTGAAGCAAAGAAAGGCAGGTTTCTGTATCAGATTTTCACTGATATGCAACACTTTAGGAACCACGTCAGAATTAGCTGATTTACATCAATCACCTGATCACCCCACTACTGTAAAATGTTGCATCTCTGCCCAAAGTTGCTTTTCTCCACTTCAGAATCCACTGGAACGACGTTGTTTGCGTAAACGGTTCAAAAGTTATGGTAGTCAATTTTACTGGATCTAAAGTCCCAAATCAAATATATATATATATATAAACATACATACATATGTATATATACACTGACCAAAAATATAAACGCAACACTTTTGTTATTGCTCCCATTTTTTATGGTATGAACTCAAAGATGTGAAACATTTTCCACATTTGTCACAAAATAATTTCCCACTTTAGTGCTTCTTGATCCTTTAAAGAATTACACTGACCAAAAATATAAAGGTGGACATGCTGGATGTGGAGGTCTTGGGCTGGTGTGGTTACACGTGGTCTGCGGTTGTGAGGCCGGTTGGATGTGCTGCCAAATTCTCGGAAACACCTTTGGAGACGGCTTATGGTGGAGAAATGGACATTCAATTCCCTAGCAACAGCTCTGGTGGACATTCCTGCTATCAGCATGCCAATTGCACCAGATACTGACTGGTTGTCTGAGTCCCCTGACCCCCTCAATAAAACAAAACTGAAGATTTCAGAGTGGCCTTTTCTTGTGGCCAGTCTAAGGCACACCTGTGCAATAATCATGCTGTCTCAACAGCATCTCGATATGGCACACCTGTGAGGTGGGATGGATTGTTTTGGCAACGGTGAAGTGCTCACTGTCACAGATTTAGACAGATTTGTGAACAATATTTCAGAGAACTGGTTATTCTGTGACAAATGTGGAAAATGTTTCACATCTTTGAGTTCATACCATAAAAAATGGGAGCAATAACAAAAGTGTTGCGTTTATATTTTTGGTCAGTCTATATTTCTCTATTTCTGGTCTTCAAATATGACATTCACAGTAATTTGGGTTAACATTCACTTAAATTGATTTCTGTCCTTTGAGAGGAAATGAAAAATATCAAATTGCAAGAACAGGTTCTTTAAATAGTTCATTTGGATACAATGTTATTATGAAGGTTCACAGAATGCAGGCCTAACGGTTGACCCTCACACGTTTCCACCTCACCAAATCTGGCCCTCTGTCCAAAAGGTTTGGACACCTCCTGGTTAAGGGGAGGGCAGGTGTGTTTTGCAGTTCCCTTCAGGCTTGTTGTAAATGGAACACAACATTATCATGCAAGTGGTAAATTTATCGGAAAGTATTTGAGAGGCTAAAGTATATTCTGATGCTGTTGTAAGGAGCCCCTTCTGCCGCAATCCAATTGTCAGTGAGGTGTGAGCACTGGCTCCTGATTGATTGCACGTGTGCACGTGACATGTAAGTACCTGTATTGGTTGCCCATAACCCTTGTGCTATCCTATGGGGTCAAGATGACCATTGACGTGTTCTCCCTACCATGACAAAGGTGGATAAAGGTGAAGAGGATTTCATGTAATCCATGGACACCAGTGAGGTTCACAAATCATTGAAGAAAAAAGGTTCAGCGCACTGTCTAGTGGGTCTAGATGACCCCACTCCCAATGTTAAAGTGCCTAGGATAGCACAAGGGAGAAGATACCAATCAAAACTATACTCTGAACGACTAATTTCCTAAATTTTCTGGCAGCATGTCATTCATCACTGGTGCTGTTAAAGACATAACTGTGTGTGGTCCTTGTGAAGGAATTTGAGAGGGTTGAAACAACAAGAAAAGGAAAAAGCCTTTACGACATGCCTGCGTCTCACCCACTTCACCCTTACTTACCGTTGTGTGTTGTTTAGGTGTTCTCTGTGACCTGTTGCCGGCAGCAGACCAATGGAAAAAATGTGCATTATCATTTTCACTCCACAGAGCAGTCGATGGACATCTAGGTACAGGTTTACCTTTTTTTTAACTTACAGACAGTCCATATCCGGGGGCCGGTTTAGCTCGTGCTGGTTTGCAGCACCTTCCATCCATGAAACCAGGGTTCAAATCCAGGCTGCTCCTTATTCCCTTCTCTGCTGCTGTGCCAGTCCCAAGCCCGGTTGGATTGAGAGGGTTGCATCAGGAAGGGCATCCGGCGTAAAAACATTGCCAAGTTAACATGCGACTCATCCTCAAGGGAGAGTTGTTACACTGTGGCGACCCCTGATGGGGGAAGCTGAAAGCGAAAGAAGAAGACAGTCCATATCCACCTGTAGGGGCAGTTATGAAAAATAATAATAAGAAATGATTCAACATTCAGTTGAAAAACACAGAAATATAAAATCTACATTTTGTTTTTGTTAGAAAAAGGCTTAAGGAAACATTTGTACTCGTGTGTGAGCATCTGTGATTTAAATTTGATTTTTTTGGGGTTCATTCGAATACATTTTTCCCAGCTTTTTGTTCAGTTTTGCTTTGTATTCTTTAGTTTGGTTACCGTTTTCCTGCCTCCTCGCCAGATCGCCATCATTACAGCTGTTTCTGTCTGTCATTCAAAGCTCTGAGTTTATGTGTCAATTCATACTCCGCATAGTTTTTATCTTTTAGTTTCTTCTGTTCTGATCTCCTGCTTTTCTAAAATGAAGGATTTGCAAAAAGCACAAACCATTCCCCCGTGGTGAAACAAACCTTTTGGTGCAATTCCCTCATTCTGAACCGAAAAACAGCATCTTGCACCAAATGGTTCTGAAGGTTTGACCTCCAGAACATGGACGTTACAGAGTTCAAACCGCTGAAATACAAAAAACCAGCAGGTAAAAAAAAAACACCTTTTCACCTGGAAATAACTTTAGTGAGGAAAAGATGTTTTGTTTTCGTTTTTTCAGAAGATTCTGAGCGGTCCCAGTCTGTGCAGGAACCGTCTGAACATCCCGATGTGTTGTTGCTCAGTTCAAGCAGCTTCGTGGGACTCGGAGTGTTTATCCTCAGGGCTGAATGTAACACATGACAGAGATCTGTTGGAGCTCTTCTGGCATCAATCAAAGATTTCTTTTTACCGTTTACAGAAAACAGACACTGCCAGTGCTGTGATGCGCTTGTGTTGTTTGCAGCTAATGTTAAGCCACCTGTGTCAAGCCCCTCTTTTCCTGACAGATGACGATGATGATGATGATGATGATGATGATGATGATGATGAACTCTGCATTTCTGCTGAGAACCGGAGGCCCTCAGCAGAGCGCCAACCGATGGTCAGATGAGCGAGCCGATCTGTGTGGATCACAGTGTTTGCAAACAGAGCAATCTGGTGGAGGGGTTTCCGGGGCTTTTGGCGATTATGGCAGCAGATTGATGCCAAATGGAGGAGATTTGCAGTTTAGCAAACCAGCTCAGGCCAAACCCTGCCAAGAAAATAGGCTTTTCTTTTTATTTATATAACCTTTGTTACACTTTAACATTGGGAGTTGGGTCATCTAGACCCACTAGACAGTGCTCTGAACCTTTTTTCTTCAATGATTTGTGATCTTCACTGGTGTCCATGGATTACATGAAATCTTTCCACCTTTATCCACCTTTGTCATGGTAGGAATAACATGTTAAAGTAAGGGTGGGGTCTTCTAAGATAGCACAAGGGTTAACTGAAACATTTTGTTGTGGTTGTGTTTTCTTTCGTTGGGTAATTACCCAACATTCTTTGCCGCTGAAATATTTTTTTCCTGTAAGTGTTAGTCATTTTGCACATTTTATGGAGCTACATTTTGGTGGAAAATACAATAAACCATAAAGAAACGAACAGCAAACACAGCAACAAAGTTCAAAAAAATATTGAAACGGTTAAAAAGAGAAAGTTTAAAAAAAATCAAAACCAATTTTGTGAAGAAAAATGCTGATTTTTTTCCCCTTTTCCTCAAAAAACCAGCAGATGAGTTCACATCTCTCCTTTTTTTTCTTTTCAGTTTGCTGGTTTAAGTTTGTTTTCAGCCCCCCATCCCCCCCCTCCTTCAATCACCTACAGCTGTTTCTCTTTCAGCCTGTTGTTCCTCTGTCTGGCTGTGTCCGAATTACCGCCCTAACCCCTATATAGTGCACTATATAGTGCGGTCGCCATTTTGTAGTGCTGTCCGAATCTACAGTTCAAAAATCATGTGCACTAGAAATTTCCCAGAATTCTCTACGAAAAACCAGTGTGGATCGATGCTCACTCGATCGGCGAATATTGCCCAGAATGCACTGCGTTCATACCAGAATGCATTGCGTGTGACCCACAATACACTGCGTTTGAATTATTCAAAGATGGCGGACGGTTGCGCTAGAAAGAGGACTTAAAAATGTAAGTATATTTAAAAGTATCTTGTATATGTTGTAAAATATATTTGTAAATACGTAAGATGACTTGTTTAATATGTTATATTCCTCAATCGATAACCTACATTGTTTTGAAGCTCATCAATTTCGGTAATGCTAAAGCTAACGCTAGCGCGAATTAGCATTGAAGGCTAAAAACAAACGCTGTTGATAGTACATCAAAAAGCAGTGAGTTCTAACCGTAGTCATAAGTTATTAACACATTTTTAAAATGTGTTTATATATGTAGGGACTGACGAGGATGAGGAAAATCTGATCCATCTGTGGATGGAGAAAGCCTGTTTGTTATCAGGCTAGCTCGTGCCGGATGGGAGTGAGAGACACTTGATCAGATTTGTATTTATTTATCATTAAACTGTAATCGTTGTCATGTTGGGGTAACGGTTGTTGTTGAAAGAGGAGAGGAGGAAAGAGCAAGAAGGGACAAAGAGTGACAGGAGAGTCTGTTAAGCTTACCTGAGTTTAAAATATTGTTCAAAAATGTAACGTCGTCGTTGTTTTTGCAATTTGTTTAATAAATGCATGAACAAAAATGAATTATTTAAATGCATTATTTAAATCTGAGCCATTTTTAACAATCTCAAAGGGATTTTCATATAAATATCAAATGTACATATTTACATTTTCGTTTTATATGTTAACATTTATTTTTATACATCTTAACAATAATCCTGGTCTTCTAGAGTCATGTGTGTCACAGTTGGAGCTGAAAGGAATGCAGAGATTTGTCCTCGCAGACGGACGCCACTTTCCCCGTCCTACTGGTTCCTGGTGTGGCTCAACATCTGTGGCTAAGCAGTCCCCTTCGCTGATGCACAGATTGTGCAGAACTGAACTGCAGGCAATGATTTTCATTGCAAAGGTTGGTTTTACTTCCAGTGCCCCCAGAAATATTGCTCTCCTCCTCATTTGCCAAATGCTCTCTCCACCACAGAGCGTGTTCTGGAGTGGTTCTGGTTGTAACGGGCCTGAACCACATTCCTCATGGGTTCTCTGTAGGGTGTCAGCAGCGTGATGGGATGAGCAATGCAGGGATACCCACCATCACCCAAAAGGATCCTTCAGGTGGGTAATGTTTGATTTACATAAATGGGGCTTTTACGTAGAACCTGTGAACTGTGGACTGATCCTTGAACTTGATTCCCAACAAAAATATCTCTAAATTTGGCTTAGAGTCGCCTGCAGTTGAATGGAATAAAAAAGCTTCCTGTTAAAATAACAAGCTGTATTTTCTTTTATGGCCTTTATTCTTCAGTGGCAGCTCTCAATGCTCCCCACGACCTTTTGGAAGGTGGAAGACCAAGCAAGCTGCTATAAAACCAGAGGTGACTTATGGTAGTTCATTCCCACTGGATGCTGGGTGACCCTGCTCATCAGCTGGAGGATGCGGTCTGCCGTCCTGTGGACAACGTCGCTCACAGTGGACCGTGGCATGTCAAAGGCCCTGGTTACCACACCGTAAGATGTGCCACATGCCAGCCAGAAAAGAAACACCAGGACCTCAGTCTCCTGTGCCCCCCCCCCAGAGTGTGAGGAACCCGAAGCTGCTCCACCAGATGCTCAATGGTCCTGCGGGTCAACCGATCTGCAGGTCTGCCGGTCTGGTTTTGTGTCGGACTGAGCGTCAGCGTGAAGGGCCACGACAGACACCTTTATGTTGGCAAAGCAGTAGAGACGTGGAAGACCCTGGAAAATAGAAAAATAATTATTTCATTGAGAAAATTAAATCTGATTTTTTTGAATGTTACATTTTATTCTAATGTCTTACATTTTAGTTTATGACGTATTTATAAATGCTGGAAAATCGCGTGTTTTTTGGCTGGGTTTTTGGATTTTTATATAAATATTTAAAAATTAAAGTATTTTTGTTTAAATCAAGTTATATGGTTTGACTCTGAATAAAAAATACTAAACTTTGATCTCACAAGTGTTTCATGTAGTTAGACTATACAGTTAATAGTCCAGTGTTGAAAAAGAATTTTAAACTCTTACCCAGCAGACTGTGTAACCTTGAGCACAATTAGTGACAAATGCTTAAATTGAACTAATAAAAAACTTTAAGTTTAACTCACAGGTTGTTCATGTCTGGCCAGGGCTTCCAGAGGAAATCTTCTGAGACGCCTGCTTCTCCTTGCCGTCCTGTGATGGTGCATATCTGCTCGTTTTTGGTTTGATCCCATCAAAAACGGTTGAATTATTGCCAGGAACACGGACAGATTCATATTTAAAGCTATTTTCAGTAAGGTAGAAGAGAAAACTACAGAAAAAAAATGCCTCCTCGCAAGAGCCCGTAAATCGTTCAGCGGCACAAAAATAAATATTGCCATGGAGTAATAACATGGGGGTTTATTTATCAACTAATACATAAAATCTACACCAATGTGTTTGTAATTTTATTATTTATAAATCAGCCACATTTTCCATGATCAGAACTCAGCAGATTCATAAATAGTCTTCATAAAATGTTCATATTTATTATATTTTTAATTTGACAAATGGGTGTCATTCTCCGCGTTAAATAGAAGTAGTTCCCCTCCAGACCAGGTGGTAGCAGTAATGCGCCACTTTGTTTCCGTGCCAAGCGCCATTTGAAAACACCCGAAAGAGAAAACTAGTGAGCACGGGTGTCCGAATTGCTTTGAAAATTCAGAGAACTATATAGAGAACTATATAGTGCCGCACTATATAGGGTTTTAGTAGTTAGGGGTTAGGGCGGTAATTCGGACACAGCCTCTGTTCTCTGCAGGCCTTTTGTTACTGCTCATGATCTGCTCCTCTCCTCTTCTGTTGCAGGCTTTTCCATTTGGGGGGTTCTGTTTTCTGTTTATAAATATATATATATATATATATATGTTGCACACTTGAAAGGATGACCCGGACAAATGTGGATTTTTTTAGAGTTAGCCTTTAGTGAGCAGCTGGAACACAAACAGCACACAGTCAATTTCTGTCTCGTGTCTCGTTAAACAGGCTCAGTAGACGCTGCTCTGCTGGCCTAGTTCTTTTACATTTATTTACAAAATCAAACATCAGTAATGCCCCTCTTATCCTCGTGTAATTATGGTGTTAACCACATTTTGCAGAACTTCAACTCCACCAATGCTAACTCGTTCCTGTTCGCCCGTTAGCTTAGCTGCTAAGTGCTAGCAATCTCGGTCATAACGTTTGAAAGCCTCACGAACGAATAGCAACACAAACAATATAATTAACGGCCTACTTCCTATATTCTCTTAGATCTGGTGGTTCATTTACTGTCTCTCTTTTACCATATTTCTGCTTACCTGGAACACAAACAGCACACAGTCAATTTCTGTCTCGTGTCTCGTTAAACAGGCTCAGTAGACGCTGCTCTGCTGGCCTGCTCCCTAAAGGTAATCTCCCCCTTGTGGTGAGACAGAAGAATCGCTATACCAGTAATCTGAATGCTGTTCAATAAACATGAGCATCACTGATTTTATAAAAAAAAGATAACTTACAGGAAAATATGGGGAAAAATATGGGGGGGTATTTGACAAATTTGGAAACATTTATTCCTTACCCTTACACTCTCCCCTCAAAAATTAAATGGCGTCCCTGCCACACGGCAAAATCTGACCCCATGTGGCAATTGTCATTGCATTCGGACAGGGTACAACTATGTAGGAGTCAGAGTTCAACAACCGTTTGTAAGAATACGTCACTGCTTCCACAGTATTTCACACGACAGGTATCTCCCCTTTCTGCCATATGCTTGCAGATGGTGTCATTGTGCACGATGACAGTCCACTGCTACGTCCATCAATCGCATGGGTATCTGTATTCCCTCTGAGTAAGGCACTTTAACATAGTTTATACCTCCGAGTTCACAGATGGATCAGTAACCTTAACATAACCATTTAATCATCCCCACTGTAAAAAATAAGGCATACTGTCTATTTTGTGTATATAAAAAACACTTAAACATTACAAAAGAAAAGGATCTGTTGTCTTACTGGAAATGAACATCTGAACCAAAATAATTCTAACTTAGCTGTCACATTAATCTTAACTCTTTACCAGAACATTTCAGTCAGATGCCATAACAGGCTGTCCTAACTGATGGTAAGTAAACCTTAACTTTGGCTTTTTCATTCTGAAAGGATACTTTCTCTCCTCAGCACGTGACGGTTGGACCTCTTCTTGATCACTGCTTTCCATTTCAGGCTGACTGAGACTGGCACCTTGAGAACATTCGTCTTCTTGTATCTCAATGTCCTCATGAAGCTCGCCCTCCTCATTTCGTGGCTCATTCTCATCTTGATGTTCAACTGCAGTGCTTCCTTGATCAGTTGGAGGTTCCACTTCACACTGACGCTTCTGATGATCTGTTGGCCATCCCGTGATTCCTGTCCAGTCATCATCATCCCCTGAACTGTCGTCTTGCTCCGTTTGTGGAAATCGTCCTTTGTTGAGTCTGGGTTTCTTATTGTTTTGGTCTCCTTCTAAGGTTTCTTCATCCACCGGCAAGAAGTTGCACGGCAAGAGAAGGTTTCTGTGGACCACACGGACTCTACCTCTTCCATTTTCAGCTTTGATCTCATAAACTGGACTGTCCTGATGTCGTCTTTGTGTCACTACATACACAGTGTCTTCCCAGAAAGATCTCAGTTTCCCCGGTCCTCCTTTTTGATTGAGATTTCTGACCAGCACTCTACATCCTGGCTCCAGCTCAGCACCATGAACCTTCTTGTCATAGAGCATCTTTCCTCGTCTTCCCTCTTTGTGTGCTGTCTCTGACGCCAGCCTGTAAGCATCACTCATGCGAGCTCGCCACTTCTCAGCATATTCTCT
Organism: Oryzias latipes; assembly: GCF_053564925.1. Taxonomy (NCBI): domain Eukaryota; kingdom Metazoa; phylum Chordata; class Actinopteri; order Beloniformes; family Adrianichthyidae; genus Oryzias; species Oryzias latipes. The sequence continues at coordinate 11,008,927 of NC_136243.1, read as the reverse complement.
GTGTGAACGGCTTTGTTCTTTCACTGTGAGGTCAAACATCAGGTCAATTGGAAGTCTGGCGTTCCTTCCGAACAACAAGAAGTAAGGTGCATATCCGGTTGCTTCATTGTGTGTGCAATTGTAAGCGTGGACAACTTTTGCCAGCGATGCTTTCCAATCAGCTTTATCAATCTCGGGAAGGTTTCGAAGCATGGCCAGCAGCGTTCGATTAAAGCGCTCCACCTGACCGTTCCCCTGAGGATGGTATGGCGTAGTTCTCGATCCTTTGACTCCACTGTGTTGTTGTAATTTTTCAAACAGCTTATTTTCGAACTCCCTGCCCTGGTCATGATGAAGGCGGGTGGGAAAACCAAATCTTAAGACAAAATCTCCAAATATTTTTTCTGCCGCTGTTTTGGCACTCTTGTTTCTGCAGGGGTAAGCCTGAGCGAACCGCGTAAAGTGGTCCATCACAACCAGGATGTATTCGTATCCCCCCTTACATTTCTCTAAATGTAAGAAATCAACAGAAACCAGTTCAAATGGGTAGGTGGTGGTAATGTTGATGAGGGGCGCTCTGGTTGGCTTATTGGGGCGCTTGTTTTTCAGACAGCTGCATCCCTGAGTTACATAGTGCTCAATGTCCTTCTGCATGCGAGGCCAGTAAAAACGGTCTCGGATGAGGGTCAGAACTCTCTCGACACCTAAATGGCCCATGTCCTCATGTAATTCTTTGTAAATAAGCTTGTGAAATTTCTTAGGGAGTAGTAGCTGTGAGCGGTTGGATGTTTTCCTATACAGTAGACCTTCTTTGTCCACATACAGCTTCTGCTTTTGTCGTGTAAGAGCACCTATTCCTTTGTTGTGAGCATGGGTTCCACCTTTTGGCCACTCATTGGTTGTGACAAACTTGAGCACCTCACCAATTACAGGATCCTCCTGCTGTGCCAGTCTAAGGTCTGCTTTAGGAATCTCCACCACTGACATCCAGGCCTCCTTCTGAATCTCTGTTATTGCTGTTGAGATGGTCAGAGGGCACAACCAAGGCTCACCTTCTACCAGCTGGACAGCCAAAGATTCAGTCACGCTGTTCATTACCTCCGGTGTCACAGTCTCGGTGCAGTTTTGGATGAAATGGTCTATGTCTAGAGGCATGCGTGACAGACCATCAGCATCCCTGTTGGCTCTCCCTGGTCGATACTTAATAGTGAACTGAAAATCAGCTAGTTCAGCCACCCATCTGTGTGTGGTGGCATTTAGCTTGGCTGTTGTGAGTACATATGTGAGTGGATTATTGTCAGTGTAGACAACAAATGGTGGCGAGTAATAGAGGTAATCTCTGAACCTCTCACATATGGCCCATTTCATGGCAAGGAACTCCAACTTTCCTGAATGGAGGTGATAGTTCTTTTCTGGAACAGTTAAAGTCCTTGACCCATAAGCAATAACCACTAGCTTCCCACTCTGCCTTTGGTAGAGGACAGCTCCAAGTCCTTCCTGTGATGCATCACAGTGTAGGATAAACTGCTGCTCAAAATCAGGGTAACCCAGAACTGGAGGCTGAGTGAGACAGTCAACTAACTGACAAAGTACCTGTTGATGTGCAGCTGACCACACAACTGGGTGAGATGATGGTAACTGGCCTCCTTTGTTTTTTGTCTTTTTGTCAAGCTTTTTCCTTCCATCTTTCACCTTTGAAGCCTTCTCACTGGACAGCAGATCATACAGGGGCTTGGCAATCCGTGAGAAATTAGGAATGTAGGTGCGGTAGTAGGAGATGAATCCCAACAACTTCCTCAGTTCCCCGATGGTGGACGGGTTCCTCTGTTTTAAAGCTTGAACCGGTGCGATGTCAGCAGGGTCCATGGTGTACCCATCAGGAGTTACCAGCCTTCCTAAGAACCTCACCTGCTTTTTAAATAGCTCACATTTTTTTGGTGTTAACTTGACTCCATGGTTCTCATAGCGCTGTAGAACCTTTCTCAGATCACTTAGGTGGGCTTCAAAAGTTTTAGAGTGCACAAGATTATCATCCAAATATGGTAGACAAAGCTCATCTCTCAGTCCCACAAGACACTCTTCCATTGACCTCTGGAACTCTGCCGGCGCTGATGTTAAACCAAAAGGGATTCTTACCCACTCATAAAGCCCCCATGGTGTGATGAACGCGGTGAGAGGGCGACTGGACTCCTCCAGAAAGCCCTGATGGTACGCTTTCCCTTGGTCAAGGACGGAGAACCAGGAACTTCCTTTCAGGGTGTTCAGCATATCTTGTATGCGGGGAATCGGGTGGCGATCAGGTATGGATTTCATGTTTAATTCCCTGTAATCACAGCACAAACGAAGACTACCATCCTTTTTCCGCACACATACTATAGGGCTTGAGTAGGGAGATTTAGATTTTTTTATCCACCCTCGATTCAACAAATCTTCCAGGTACTCTTTAACCTCTTTGTGAAGTGGTTTTGGGACTGACATATAGGTTCGCCTCACCGGTGTGGGGTCGTTGAGACGGATTTTTAGTTGCAGAGAAGGGATGGTGCCAACATCATGATCATCACGAGCAAAGACTCTACATTCTTCCCTTAATAATTTCTTTACCTGTTGCTGCTGTGCTGGGGGAAGATGGTCGAGAGGGACAGGTGGATCCCACGGGTCTTCACTGCTGAAAGTTGCCACATCTTTTGAATCAAATGCCAGGTTACCTTGTTGTGTGTTTGACTGTTCAGTGGTTAAGAGGTTTGATTTAATCTGTCTTGTTTCTGCCACTTTTGAGTTTGCCGGATAAATTGTTCTTACCCTCTGAGTTTGACCAATTACAGTTCTTGGAGGCAACAAAACATCATGAGCTGTGTTATTTGTGACTGGGAGGATGATGCGGGACCACATACCTTGTTGTAACTTTATGACACCCTCCTGTGCTTCCAGACCCTCAAGCAGCTGTGATGTTTGGTCAGGCTCAAAGAGTGCATCTTGGCGTGTGGGTAGTGGGCCTGCTCTCACACTACACTTGACAGCTCTCGTCTTACCAGCTGGGATACTTATAGGTTTTCTCCCTGTCTTCACTGCACCCTCGTCAAGTCCATCATCTCCAGATTTCATCACTTTCAGGAAGACTTCTGCTTTCTTACAGTCGATGGAGAATGCAGCACTGATGACCTCTGTAGCAACACGGGGTGGTTCTATTCCCTTTTCCAGCAGATGTTCAATCACATTGAATCCAATGATTGGCTCCTCTGCAACGCCACATTCTGAGGATACAAGAACTGGGACCAATAAGTCAAATGGTGCAGGTTTGGCTGTGGGCAACGCAAATTTGACTTCAACCCATCCAGAGAAAGGAATTGAAGTCTGATTTACAGCTCGTCCATCTAGTGCACCAGGTCCAATGATCTCACTTAAACGTCTTACACTGGTGTGTGGAAGGTTTTGCTGTCTCCACTTTTCATTGATAAGGCAAACCTGTGATCCAGTATCCCACAATGCTTTTGTTTCGATGCCATCAAGCAGACAGGAAATTATGTGCTTCTTTCCGATGAGGTTCAGGAGCTGAGCCCTCCGTTTTGGGGAGAGAAGGCTAACAGTGACTGTTCCGTGTATCTGATCTTGGGCATTAAATGCTACTTTTGTCTCCAAATGTTTAATTCTGTCTGTGAGGATCTTGTGGGTGCATTGTTGCAGTTCGCTTTGTTGACCAGGTGTGGGCTGGCAGGCTGCCACTGTGTTGGCCAGCATGTCAATTTGCTCTGATCTGTCTGAAGGTCTCCTCTGCATTCTACATCCTTTAGACAGATGTCCACTCTGTCCACATTTAAAACAATGGTTACATTGTTCCCCAATGTTTTTGTCCTGACAGTCTCTGCAGCCTCGTTTCCGTACCACATGGCGTGGTCTGGAAGGTCGGTGTGAATTCTGGATGGCTCCTTTAATTTCAGCAATTTCCCCCTTTAACTGGCTGATGATCTCTAGAAGCGCAGTTTCTTTTTGACTTGATGTTGAATTTGTTTTTACAGCTTTACTCTTTGTTGGTGTGGGAGATGGCTGTCTTTGTCCACCGACTGCACCAATTGTTGTTTCATGGACCGGTGGTGTCTCAACCTTTACTTCTCTCACTCTTGGTTCCCTGTTCTTCTTAAATTTTTGTTGTCTCTCCCATTCAAAACTTGCTGCCTCATTTATCTTTGTGATTAGGACATCATCGGTGATGGATGGATCATCTAGATAGTTTTTAATCTGATATTTCACGTTGTCACTGATTAAGCCTGTAGCAACAGCTCGCAAGAATTTCTTCTGTATCAGATCTGCACTGTACTGTTCATCTGTGCCTGGTTCCTTTGATAATGCTAGAAGTCTCTCCTTTAGTTCTATTGCACGGAACAGGAAGTTCTGTGGAGACTCGTTGTTTTCTTGGGTGACATTTATCAGCCGATGATACAGATCAGTGGAACTATCTTCCTTGTAATGCCCTCGCAGGATGGTACGAAGCTGTGGGAGTGTGAGGTCCGTTTTAATTTCTAGCATGTCACGGAGGCTTAAACCAGGACTGATGGCTCTGATGACAGCTTCAATAATTTCAGCCTCACTGTGATTTCTCTTAAGTCCCATTTTAATTTGGTGGATCAAGTTTGAATATGAAAGTTTGTCTTTTTGGCCTCGTTCTCCTATTTGGCCATTAATCCTGAACTCTCGGCGAATTGTCAGTTCAGGTGGCATAACTGCTGTTGGACCAGTAAAGTCAAAACTTGAATGACTGCTTTGTGCTTGGGAGGATGTTTTGTTAGTCAGCCTTGAAACCTCTTCCTCTAATTTCTTGCTTGCAGCCTGAAAACTCAGCTGTAAAGCTGCATACTGCTCTTTCAGACTGGTTAAGGCAGCTGCATCTTGACTGGTTTCATCACTAACTTTCATTTGGCTGTCTCTTTCTTTCACTTCATTTGCATGTTTAATTAAGCGGTCCAAAAATGCACGTGCTACCTCCTCATCTTCATTTTCTATTGCAGTATCAACTGCTTCACTAATGGCTCTGATCAGCGTATGCTTTCTTGTTTCTTTCTCAGTTGAGATTTTGGCTTTGAGACACACCTCTTGCAGTTGGTCCAACTTTAGCTGCAGCAGAACTTCACTCAGCTGGTCCTGTAGTTCCTCCAACTCCATCTTTGTGTGTTGTCCTCCAATTTCCGCTCTTCAACAGCACAGCTGATCCCACTTCTGACACCAGTTTTTGTTGCACACTTGAAAGGATGACCCGGACAAATGTGGATTTTTTTAGAGTTAGCCTTTAGTGAGCAGCTGGAACACAAACAGCACACAGTCAATTTCTGTCTCGTGTCTCGTTAAACAGGCTCAGTAGACGCTGCTCTGCTGGCCTAGTTCTTTTACATTTATTTACAAAATCAAACATCAGTAATGCCCCTCTTATCCTCGTGTAATTATGGTGTTAACCACATTTTGCAGAACTTCAACTCCACCAATGCTAACTCGTTCCTGTTCGCCCGTTAGCTTAGCTGCTAAGTGCTAGCAATCTCGGTCATAACGTTTGAAAGCCTCACGAACGAATAGCAACACAAACAATATAATTAACGGCCTACTTCCTATATTCTCTTAGATCTGGTGGTTCATTTACTGTCTCTCTTTTACCATATTTCTGCTTACCTGGAACACAAACAGCACACAGTCAATTTCTGTCTCGTGTCTCGTTAAACAGGCTCAGTAGACGCTGCTCTGCTGGCCTGCTCCCTAAAGGTAATCTCCCCCTTGTGGTGAGACAGAAGAATCGCTATACCAGTAATCTGAATGCTGTTCAATAAACATGAGCATCACTGATTTTATAAAAAAAAGATAACTTACAGGAAAATATGGGGAAAAATATGGGGGGGTATTTGACAAATTTGGAAACATTTATTCCTTACCCTTACATATATATATATATGTATTCTTTCATTCATTCAATCATTTGTCTTCTTCCATTTATTCCCTTTCGGGGTCACTGGGCTGCTGGAGCCTATCCGGGCCACTTAGTATATTTATGTACTATTCTTAATTTTCACGGTGAAACAACCCAAATTGAACCATCAAATAAAGTCCGAAAAGCTGTTCTTTCTGCAAAAAAATGACTTCAAAGTTACAGCAGTCCCTCACCCTGCAGAGGGAGCAGGGCATGGCAAGCGAGCACGGACAAGACCCCACCTTTTTTTTCTTTCTTTTTTTTTAAAACAGTGTTTCTTGTACGTTTGCTTGACCTATTTCCTCCCATGTAAAATACCTCTAAAGCTGTCTTGTGAAATGTCTTAATTATTCATGCTTTTCATCTTTTTCTCTGTTCAGAATGAAGAGCTTCGTCTGTGCAGGAGGATTGACACACGCAACAGTGCTCGTTCAGGCACACTGGGGCCAGCCCTGAAACGAAAGAATACATTTATTTTTTTTAAACTCCCGCACCCTTGACTGACTCAACCCGCTGCTGTTGTGCATGGAGCATTAAAGCAGGAGTGAAGATAAATGCGCTGTCAGGCCCTTTAATGATTTATTTCAAACATCCACTCGATCCAATAAGGTTACAGTCCGTGGCAGGTAATTGTTTACATAGAAATGGAGGGCATTTGTTTGTTTTATTGAGCATTGAGCAGAGTGAAACCTCAGAAATGGACGCGCTGTCAAAAATATCAATTTGGCTGTTTCAGACTGCGTCCAATCAAACACATTAACGAGGGCCGACTCGGGATGTCATCCCGTACGGTTTTCAGGGCCCCGGCTTGTGGACGGCGGCGTCTTAACCCTGTGCAGACGCCGCAGTTAGGTAAGGCATCAGAGCAGCCTGTCACTTGTCCCTTGGTATTGCTTTAGCCTGCGTCGACAGTGTGTCCACCCCGGGTTTGTCAGCGTCTATTCAGACCTGACCTGTCTTGTTCAGCTCATGGCAGAGGATGCTGATGGACGTTTCCAGCTCTCCTTCTCGGTGTCCATCACTCGGCGCGGGATTCATCCCTGACGCGTCTTAGTTTGAGCCCCTGAAATTTGTTGACAGTTGCAGAGGGTGGTCTGCAGTTCTGCCACCCTCCATTACGGGAAATGTGATCTGATTCTGACTTGAAGGATGTAGGTTGCCTGCTGTGCATAAATGCTCGATCGCGGTCGATCGATATCTTGCTAATAGGTTTTGAAAATTCAAAAACAATGCGAAAGGAAGCAACGCGCGGAGGGATTTTGAAACGCAGACCCAAAGGGCTGAGCGAAGGTGGGGTAAAAGTGGCATCGCTGATGGATTTGATTCATTCGTCGCCTTTCATGTTTGCTGATCTGCTGCCTGTCAGTCTCCTGTTTGTTCTCCTAATTTCCTGCTGATGAAAAAGAAGGAGCATTTAATTAGCACTCCCTCTGTTCTGTTCAAACTCTTTTTTTTTCAGGAAACAGAGCTCTGAACTCTTTCTGATAGAGATGGATGCAATCGGATTACCACCCATTCTCCTCTTCTTCCAGAGGACAACTCGCGCTTTTAATAAACATGTAATAAGAAGGAAAACAGCTGGTAGCTGCATCACAGATGGCGCCGTTCTTGGCATCTCCAAGGAGGCGACCACACATACAGATGGCTCATTATTCCAGCATTTGCTTATGCATATTGCACAAAATTTTTATTCCAATGCTTAACAACTGGTGTGCACCGTACAGGTGTTCCTCTTCTTTTTTTTTTTCCACAGCAGCCCAGATCTGGATCGGGTCAAACCTTTTGATGCAGATCACTCACGTGTAAGCCCTGGTAACTACTTCTCCCCATCAATTTTGCATCTGCCTCTCGTTTTGTGCGGAGCGCCACGTTCGCCTGCGCTCAGGTGTGATTTTTGCCTCAGCCGGCTGTCAGTCTGGCCTCGGTTTTCAAAGTTTTGTGCCGTTAAGGTAACAGTCTGCAAATGCCTCAACGGGTCGTTGATTAAGACGGAGGGAGGGATATCGATCACAAAGCAAGAGAGGGAAGAAAAAAAAACTAGTCAGCAGAGCCGGCTGAGAGCGAGGCCAAACACCTCAGCGGGCAGCCTTGACCTCCATCCAACCCTGCGGAGCCCATACTTTTCATCCCATCTCACAAACCCCTACCGCAGGCTGCGATCTGCATATTTCTGAACTCTCGGCGTCCTCGGTGTATTATTTATATTCACTCAAACAGAAAATGTCACCGGTGGAAAACAATTTGAATGAAAACAAGGCAAAGGATTGAGTCCCACGAGGGAGACGCGTTGGCTGAGTCTTTTTTTAGGTTGACTGTTTTAAATTACAGATGCTCTTTTAATTGGCCACGGTCAAACTAAACCAGCCTAATGAGGCAGCGCATTCATTTGCTTATTTCCTTTCAAGTGCTTCCTCTTTGTTTCTCAAAGCAAAACTCTACTCCTGTGCTTGTCTGTCGATCCAGAGAGGTTATTCTTAGTCAGAAGACTATCAAGCCTCCGATGAATATGCTAATATTTCGTTTTTCTGCTGCAGAATAGCTGACGCTGGATTTGCTTTTTAACGGAAGGCCTCTCATCCCTTCTAACAGCCTCATTCTGATGACCGGCGTCGATGTTTTAACACTCTGTCCTTTTGTGTTCTTTGTGGGAATTTCCTTTTTCTTGTTAGGAAGACCTCTTTGTAGAGGTGTAACGATTCATTTTAACAACGATTCGATTCTTATCATAATTTGTGGTCCAATTCATAGTCGATATTGGTTCGTTTTGAACAGTCCGATTAACTGACTTCAAATCGATCCAGGACATCTTTAACCAAAGATTCAACCAGTGGGAGTCAGGCTACAGTATTCAAGAACACATATGGTGTTCACACAGGTCTGTTGCTACGGATACTAGTGCGTGTACCTACATTTGGAAGAAGTTTGGTACAAAAGGGGTAGAAAGAAATCTCTTGAATTTTGCTCCAGGCTTTTTCTTTCACAGCTCCATTCCGATATACAAAAGACTTGCTGTCATAGAATTCCGGCTGAGCTCAAATGAAAATGATTAATTTCTCCTCCATGATCATTTTTCAAATGGTTAGTACTTCCGTGAATTAAAAGGGACACCATTCCTTTGTCACTACCAGACCTGAGTCCCTGATTGGTCAAAGTGAAAATGGTTTAACTTTCAACACACCTTCAACGGCCACATGTTTTGTACGTAGAGCCCAATAATGAACCGAAAAACTAGTGAATCGATGTGTGAACACAATATATTTGAACGTAGAAGCGTGAAACGCTCGTATGCGCGTTCACATACAATTTTCAGTGGAAGCCATGAATCCATCTATCCCGGTGAGAACAAGTATCAAAGATAAATGAAGTATGCAGGTAAAGTTTCCCAGATTCCTTGTATTTCTTGCAAGATAATCAAGTGGAAGTGTGAAAATATGTGTACAAGCAAACAAACAAGTAAACAAGAATAAATGTCAAATCCATTCCTATCTTAGTTTCATAAAGTTCAGCCCACTGTTGCTTTTCCACATCCAAATAATCCAAAGGGAACTTTGTTAGAACATTCTAGCACACTGTATGGTCACATGTCTTTGCTAAAGTCCAAGTGTTTACACACATTGGACAGGAATGATGGACCGATCATTTGGTTGTTTTTACGCTATAGTAAAATAAACCTACCATGTCTCAATCCAAACGATGTAATCGATTTAACTCATTTAGAAATAATTTTTTCAATGGTTTAGGTCGATTTCAATTCGGTGAACAACTTGCTTCAGACACATCAATCTGGTTGGATCGTAGGAATAGAAATCGATTCTCTGATCCCCACCGTTGAAACTTCTACGCACATGAAGTTGATGAACCTCCTGTTTTAAGGTGCTGCTGGTTAGTTTTTTTTTCTTTCAGTGCTCCTCACACTCTGCGTATGCTGGAGCTGTCCCGTCTAATTTATAGCAGGAGTCAATGTGACCTTTATCCTGGCAATGACTATAATGCACTTTAGCACATGTCAGTCTGGGGTCAGGATCATCCCTCGTGTCATATGTTTTGTCTTGCATGTTTTACAGTCACCAGCTGCAGGCCGCGACATGATCGCTGCGCAACACAACTGCGATGGCTTTTTTGTTGTTTTTTTCTTTGCGTCCACCCAGCTAAATGCAGTTCAATGTCATAATTACACCAAAACGACAGTCCTGAACCCCCTACTGTTATGTTAATAATATCAGAACCTCTGTTCTACTCTATTCTTGGCTGGACTGCAGGAGGCAAAAGAAACCAAACAATTTAACGTGCCTAAAAGCACAGACAGTGCAGACAAAAAACAAAAAAACAACAACTGTCACATGTTTTTTGACTCTTAATTTCCCCCCTCATGCTCTGCTCATTGCTCATCAGCTAGCTTGTCAGGTCTGCTACATCCCTTTGATGGCATCACTGACAATTAGCAAGACGATGCCACACAAAACCATCTGGACAGGCAGCACATCTCCCGTTGCTGAGGGAGACAGTTTCGGGTGTGACAAAAATAAATCTCAAGGTCAGTGGCTGTCACTTTTTTAAAGGATCAGATTCCTTCAGAGGTACGTTTACCACTTTGGATTTATTCTGAGAAAGTTTAAGGGCTGATGAATAACATCCTAAGACAGAGAGAGAGAGAAATTAACAGTAGACAGACAGACAGACAGACAGACAGACAGACAGACAGACAGAGGGACGGACAAATGGATGGACAGATACATTCATACGTGGACAGATAAACGAACCTATAGAGATGGACAGATGGATACATACATAGAAAGGAATGGACAGCCGGAAGGATGGATGGCTGGATGGATGAATACATGCATACAGTGACAGACAAACGGAGGGATGGATGGATACATACATACATGGACAGACAGATGTATGATACATAAGGGACGGACAAATGGATGCATACAGTACATATAGGGATGGATGAATAGATGGATGGATGAATGCATACTTACAGGGATGGATGGTTGGATGAAACCATTCATACTGGGACAGATGACCGGATGGATGCACAAATAGATAGACAGATGGACGGATGGACAGACAGACAGATAGAAAGACAGATAGAAAGACAGACAGACAGACACATAACAGACTTGCCTTTTCATCTTTCTTGTACACCTAGAAAAAAAAATCAATTATCAGGGGAGGTGGGAAATTGATTTTTCTCTTCCCCATACGCAGCAAACGTTCCGCAGAAATATATGATGCTTTGACAAACCTATTTGTATTGAACTTGAAAGGCCTTGGCAATGAAAGTCAGGCTAAATATAACTGTGTTGGGGCCGGCTCCGTCCGGAACACCTGCATCGCAGTAACGCTTAGTCCAGATTTTGTTTTTCTGAGTCCACTGGAATTTGTGCCATCTTCTAGTTCTGCAGTTTACTATTTTTTGCAAAGAAAGAAGAAACGTGAGCCAATTGTGTTCTTACTAGTCTACCAGCCTTTCGGTTGGTTTTGCATCAACATGAAGTTTTGGGAAATGACAAAAAATTCACTGTAAAAAGAAAAAGATTTTAGGGGAGAATCATACAAGAATTTACAGAATATAGGCTGATCTGGCACAAGTTTGTGTAGTACAATACAGAAAGAGCAACAAAAACGACACAGCTGTGACGAAAACATAAAGGGACAGACAGACAGACAGACAGACAGACAGACAGACAGACAGACAGACAGACAGACAGACAGACAGACAGACAGACAGACAGACAGACAGACAGACAGACAGACAGACAGACAGACAGACAGACAGACAGACAGACAGACAGACAGACAGACAGACAGACAGACAGACAGACAGACAGACAGACAGACAGACAGACAGACAGACAGACAGACAGACAGACAGACAGACAGACAGATAGATAGATAGATAGATAGATAGATAGATAGATAGATGTTAAATGAATATTTGGATTTTTTCCTTTCATGTTGCAGTTTCCATCACTACCTTCTGTTCGTATCGTATGGTCAAAGCTCGGCCTAATCCCTGTTCAAAATGCTTTGCTGTGGCAAACCCGGGTGTAAGCAGCAGCCAAACAACTACAACATGCTCTTGTGTATCTGAACCTTAAATTGTAGTTTTTTTTCAGTCCCATTGAGTTAAAAAAATGACTACTTAGCATTTGCTTTGAAAAATGCCAGGGAGAAAAGCAAACAACACCGACTGACAGTCTCTATTCTCAAAAGTTGATCTTTTAGTGATGAAGACACGGTGAAAAGTGAAATATTTTTGGCTCTATATCGAGACTTTTGGAACAATGTGTGGAACGGCAAAACAAATGTTTGGACCAGATCCTGCTGTTTAACCCTTGTACTATCTTAGATGACCCCACCCTTGCATTGACGTGTTCTCCCTACCATGACAAAGGCGGATAAAGGTGGAAAGATTTCATGTAATCCATGGACACCAGTGAGGTTCACAAATCATTGAAGAAAAAAGGTTCAGAGCACTGTCTAGTGGGTCTAGATGACCCAACTCCCAATGTTAGAGTGTCTAGGATAGCACTAGGGTTACGAAAGTTACACATGAAAAACAACTTTGATAAGTTCATGAAAATGCTTTGAATGAAATTAGAATTTAAGCTACATTGCACCAGCGAGCAGATTGATGAATTCACTTGCACAGCAAATGAAATGAAATGCCAGAAAGAAAGTGACTATTCACACGTAATTTTCCAAATATATGCGGCCAGTAGGAGTGTGTTTTGGCAAGGGTCTTGCGATACGATACGTATCCTGATATTGTACCGGAACACATTTTCTTTCTTCTTTTTTTTAAAATATGATTTAGAAAAAATCTCTACCTGAATTTCAATACGTCTTTCATTGTAGTAAAATTGTCAAATTCAGTTCATTTAATGATCACAATGTTAAGCACTCCAACTGTACCTCATATGCTTTTACCCAAACAAATTAATAGTGCTTTTATTTTGGTAAGTTAAAATATAGAAAGGGATCTGTCAACATTGTCTGATTTTTACAACAAAATGTATTTCAGTTTCAGAAAAAAAATGGAATGAATGTTCTTTAACCAATAAGGTTCTAAAAGTATGATTAAGTTAATAAAGTGCTGTTTACTTTCAATATTGCTTAATGTAGCTTCTCCAGTACTTTTAAAAAGTTCCTTGTCTTGCCTTTTTTTAAGCCTGAATGGTGCTTAAATGGTGCTTAAAAAATAAAAAAAACCACAAATTCTTTCCAGAAACAATAAAGTGTGATGATGAGGCAGCTGCAGGATGAAGGAGAGCGCATTAATGTGGCAAAGATGCTTTGTTTAAATGACAGTCTGCTCTGCACTGTTGCAGCCTCGCTCTCTCATACGGGGAAGTAAACTAGTAACGGACATCGCACGATGTCTGCCTTTTTTCAGAGCGTTGTGCACATCAGTCTGATCAATCGGGGCGCTAAACTAGAATCTAGACTCTCTGCTTAACTCTTGGAGGTTTTGCAGAACTTTGGCCCGCCTTGCCTTGCATTTTGGCTGATGCTAAGTGCATTAGCCGCTGTTCAGCAGCAGTGCTTCACTGGTTCTTATCTGAGCCTCTAAAAATCCCTGCAATCTGTATTTTTATATGTTGCTGGCATCAACATGGCACAGAGTTTCTGTTTGGTACCCATCCCAAGTAAAAACGAAGTAGTTCATGTCTCATCGGAACAAAAAAAGCTGCCTTTAGCTGAGGTCTTCCTTTTGTTTTATGCATGTAGAGCTGCTCAAAGAGGCTCTGTGTTCTCTGCTGCCAGCTAGTGGTCGGAGGTTGAAGTGGAAAACAAGAGTCAGACACTGAAGGACGCTCAGAAATAATTAAATAAATATCGTCCTGACAGCATTTTGAATCGATACAAGTATCGGCAAATTAACTATTGCGATATATTGCCAAATCGATTTTTTGTAATACCCCTAGCGGCCAGTGCTGAACTTTTTTCTTGGCCGCACGAACCGCGAGGAAGGTTAAGGTTAGGATTATTGGTCACGGTTAAGCTGCGTTCACTCCAAACGCGATTCAATGTTAAGTCAATGGTGCAGACGCAATCTGAGGTCCAGAAGTGCGATTTAAGCCACGGCCTGGCAGCAGCGCAATTAGAGGGGCGTGCCGCAGATTGGTACCTGTCTGAACAGAATCGCCCCTAATGTTGGGCGAAGGCGGGTGGACCCTGGACAGTCTCTCGCCATGGAGCTGCAGTTATTGCGATCACTATGCCCACGAGGTGAGCTGGGGGCCAGACAGAGACCCGCTGCGTGATGGGGGGGACAGCCGGTTCGGGCCTGAACTTTACTTTTGAGACTCTAAGTTTAAGTTTCATTTTAAATTTGTGCGGCCAACAATAAAATCCAGCCTTGGACGCACTTAAAATATGTGCGAGGATGTTACAAAGGGGGGTTAAGGAAGTACCCAGGTGCAGAGAGGAGCAGGAGGCAGGAATTCCAGGTGAACAAGGGTCTTTAATGACTTAAACCAGGGGTGGGCAATTCCAGGCCTCGAGGGCCGGTGTGTCTGCATGATTTCCAGACATCCTTGCCCTACTCATGGCTGATTACCTGGTTCAGGTGTGTCCAGCCAATAATCTTGCCCTACTCAAGTTTGATTACCTGGTTCAGGTGTGTCCAGCCAATTGAAACATGCCAGAGCAGGGTATGCTGGAAAACATGCAGGAATGCGGCCCTCAGTGCCCACCTCTGACTTAAACAAAACTAGAAATACTGAAACTAAAATCCACTACAGAGCTGGCAAGACAACTCGAAACTAGAAACATTCCAAATACAAAAGGACTGGGGAGACCTAATACTATGGAGAAGCACAGGAGGAAGACAAGACGGGACTTTAATACATACAGGACTGACGAGACACAGGTGGAAACAATGAGGGCAGATGGGGACCAAAAGTAAAACTCGAAATCACGACATAACACAGGAAACCCTACAAAATAAAACAGGAAGTGAACTCAAAACATGAAAAAACAAAAGACAACCAGAAAGTAAAAGTAAGAAACTAAAACCGCGACAGAGGAATGCAGGAATGCGCCATCTTCTCATCTCCCGCACATAAGCTGCTGTGCACGCTGGACGGGGCAGATCAGGGAGCTTGCGCAATGCGCTACTTCTGTTACTTTAATTCAAACCAAGTGTTTTTGCAGGAGCTTGATTGACAGCGTTTCAAAAGGAGAAAAACTCAGAAATGCAAAATGCAAAACACGATTTTAATCGGAGGGGGACTTTTTTGTGAACGTGTTGACTTTTTTTAACATTGTAGTCAAAACCAGTCTCTGGTGGCCAATAATGGAACTGCAACATCAGGGACTTGGTGGCTCCAAAATTTGGGAAAAGAAATGATAGCATGGTTATGGCACAAAAGTGTTGGTCAACAGCAGCTATTTAACTCTTTAACACCAAAGCTTGTATTTCAGTGTTGACATTTTTTTGACTAGCGTAACATTTTAACAGTCAACGCCATTTAACTTAAGCTGCTTAGTGCGATCATGCAACACTTTACGTTGGTAAAGTTGTAAAGTGTTGGTGCACGGCTACTTTTCTCCAGCTGATTTGCGTCGATTGCAAGAATGGTCGAAGAGTTACGGTATGTCAAAGAGCGTGTATTATTTAGGTGTCGCTGGCACCATCTCCGGTGTTAAATGGTTAATAAAAATAGCGTGATTAATAATAATGAATAAGTTTTGAATCATTTTCATGTCAAACCCCACGGTTGGGGTATTGGATCCTATTGTTTTTACTGGAAGGGCCGCAAACCCATTGTTTTCTGTTGCACATTCAATAAAAATTAACTTTATGAATGTTTGGCAGCATTTAAGAGACACTAAGATTGATTTCCGGATTACATTTGGTTGGTGGAAACCCTAGTATGTCTCTATTTGCTTTATTTTGGCTGGTTTTGATCAAGGTTGAGGGGGGCAAACGGATCATTAAACAGAAACTAGAACACACTGTCATTGTTTTGAGGTGTACATCGCATGCAGGCCGGAGCTCCTGCAACCGTAACTCATCTCCTCCACGGCGAGGTCCCATGATGCTTCTCTGCTTGTGTGTCCATACATCATGTTTGTGCGCGCCGCACTAAAGCAGATCCCCTGAAGAACAAGCACCAGAGTGTCATCGGCGCAGAGTTATCCCTCACCAGCGGCTGACCGTGGCATTATTCCGATGGGGACTGCTTGACTAATAAGCATTTTCGTTTCACAAGTGCTGGCTGCAGTCAATGCTGCGGCTACAGATATATAAGCTGCATTAGAGGACACCTTGAAATGGAAAAAAAAGGCGAGCTGGCCGGTCCCATTAAAAGAGTCCACTGGTGCGGAAAACATACAGTGATTTCATTACAAAAATCATATAATGGTTGTAAACACAACAGCAAAGTTGCAGTTTTACCATGTGGAGAATTTGCAGAGTGTGTAGAACAGAAGATCTCTTTGTGGCCGGTTTCACTCCGATGCTCAGGATGTCTCCCTTTGTTTGACTCCGGTGTTACACAGCAGCCCAGAGCCACGAGTGATTGGGAGCCGAGGCTGTCTAATAAAGATGTAAATGAAACACAAAAGTTGATTTGAAATGCATGGCGTCGAAAGAGAGGCTGAACTTTGTGTGCACACATCGCTGGCTCAGATCTTTAATTGGTATACAGTGAGGAGATTGCAGGCGCACACGTTAAAGGAGAGCAGCATCACAATGAGCCGCAGATGTTACATAAACGGAGGCCAACCAAAATAGCACGTTTACATTGGGATACCCTCGAGTTAGGAAGAGAGTCTGTTCAACGGCAGGCTGTCTCCTTTAAGAGCAAATAAAGTAGATTTTAGTGCTGAAAAGAAGGAAAATATAGAAATTTAACAGCAATATTCTGACATCATAGGACAATTCTCTGTTTGCTGTAGAGGGTTTTTATTTGCATTTGTACTAGAACGAAAATATGTCAGTGTCAGCTGTGCATATGACAATAAATCTCCTTGAATCCTTCTACTTTTTCCTAATATTGCTATTTTGGGTTAAAATATTTGGTCATACTTCACTATATCCAAATTCTCTTTTTTCTCTATTTTACTTCTAGTTTATTTTATGATAAAATAACCATGTTCTTTTATTTAAAAGTGTCTATACAAGTAAATTTAGTGTGTGTTTTTAAATTAAAGGGCCTGTATCATCAGTGTAAACTACATTGATATGATAAGAAATTACCTTTGCCACTCTAAAGAACACAGTTTTTGTAAAATATGAGGTATTTTCACAGCTCATTTTCCTACCCGGAAGTAAGACAACTGGATCTTAGAGGCTCCACCTTTTGCTCATTGTAAGTGCCACCCATTTCATGATGTCATCCTAGAGCCGTCCGCAGCAGCGTGTCTGTGTTTTTCCCCACGAAAACAAACAATATCCGGACTTTTGCAAAGATGCATGTGCATGTTGTGCATTTGATATAAAAGCGTTTAGCCGATCACCTCTAGCTCCGTAAAGAAAGTGGGTGTGGATGTTAGATTGGGGAGGGTGTTGGCAGCGCAGACTCTTCCTGGAAGGGGCTGTTCTCACTGGTCTAACCCGCTTGTTTTTTCATGGATTG
This sequence comes from Oryzias latipes, assembly GCF_053564925.1. Classification (NCBI taxonomy): domain Eukaryota; kingdom Metazoa; phylum Chordata; class Actinopteri; order Beloniformes; family Adrianichthyidae; genus Oryzias; species Oryzias latipes. The sequence goes on along the minus strand of NC_136243.1, from coordinate 10,991,407 downwards.
GGAGGGGCTCTTTTAGATGAATACTCAGAAATACAATAATGGGTCAAAATATTGCTTTGGGGTTGTTTTTAGTGAGAAATGAACATTAAAATATGATCAAAGCTCAAAAAAGAATTAAGTAGAACCGATGATATGTTGTGAAGGTTCACAATTAGTCAATGGACAAAGATCGGCTTTCTTGCAAGATCTTTTAATATATATTGTTTGTTGCGTTTTTTTTCTTCTTTTTTTGTAAAGGAGGATGAAAAAAGTACAAATGTATAGTTGCAAAACTAAAGTTATTTGGCCCCAACTGAAAAACATGCCTAAATGACACAAACAAGTGGGACTAAACTGAACAGGCCTGACCAGACTCAGCCACCACCTGACACACTGAGGAAGCTTTATGGACAGGGACAAACCAGAAAAAAGAAAACAGAAAAGTAAAATGTATACAATATAAAAGTAGTCTTCAACAAAAAGTGGACCAAATACTTTCTGTTAAAGAAGCAAAAATAAAGTCCATGAGGAGAGTTGGTAATCCCTGCAGTTCCCAGGTAGAACTTCCCAATCTCCTCTGTTGATTACTATGGATGGCTCTCCTGGGATGGAAACTCAGAAAACAAACTAAAGTGAATAAACAAATTTTTTTCTTAAAAAAATAAAAGTAATCAAATGTGTGCACCCATTGTTAATTTATTTTAAGTAAACAAAGTAAATGTGAATGTTTTATTTTTATCAGGTTTTTCCTCTGAGGGGTCCACAGTGGTGCAGTGGTTAGCACTCTCGCCTCACATTCTAAATTGCTCCTATATGTGAATGTGAGAGAATGTGTGTGGCCCTGCACTGGACTCACAACCTGCAGGGTGTACCCTGCCATCACCCAACAGGATCCGGGATATCCCCCAGTAATCTAGTGACCCCAAAAGGGATCCAGCAGGTTTGAAAAGAAGATGGATGGAGGTTTTTGCTCTTTATTGCAATTAAGTGAAATGTTTGGGTCAAATTTGGAAATAGAAGGTTTGGGCCAAGGTGAAAGATGATTCGCCTATCTCCAGGTTCATAAGAACAAGTTCAGGTTGGAACACAACTAAATTTACGACATTTCATTTTATTTATCAGACTTTCATGAAATACACACCTTTATGTCTTTTAACTTTAAAGACCCACTCCAATGAAAATCATGTTTTTGGTGTTTTTAACATGTCACTGTGGCATTTCTCTCATGTTTGAGGACATATATAATGAAAATTAGGCTTAAAATTGAGCTACAAAAAAAAAATGGTTTTCAAAACAAAAACGTCCATTTCCTTTTATGAACTTTGTGGAGTTTGGACAATTACAGAAGAACAGTGGATAAAGGCTCAGCAACAAGTTCACTCCTCATCAGTGTGCAGCAGACTTCAAAATTCTTCACAGACTGCACTTGTCCAGAAAAAATGATCAATGTTTCCAGGAGTGGACCCTTCATGTGAACGTTGTGGACATGTTCCAGTCCCACACATTTTGGGACAGCAAACAGATCATTCCCTATTGAAAAAAAAAAACATTTGAAATGTTTTCCCTGATTTTTAAGCTTAAGCTTCCTTTGGACCCTATAGAGTCTTTGGAGTGCCAACTACTGGATTATGTTTAAACAGTAAATAAGAAAACGTCTTAATTTATGTTACCCTATTGGCTAGACGTCTAATCCTACTTAATTAGAAAATAAAATTTCCCCCAACACATCTTCATTTGGTAAGAAAAATAATGCAATATTTACATTTAGAAAAGATTAAATTGTCATTTAGACAGCAAAAAACTTTGTTTATGAAACATGGCAACCCTTTATGGATTATTTCAACAGTATATATACAAGCCAAACATTACTTACTAAACATTTAATTGTAAAATCTGCGGGGTATTTTTTTTTTTGTTGTTTATTTTTTTTATTTTATTGTTTGTATTGTTTGCTAAGAGAAGAACAAAAAAAAAACTATGTCTGCACTATGAATCCTTCCTTCTAATAATCCTCGTTAAATTAGGAGTGCTCTACTCTAGATCTGTAGGACAAACAGCAGGAAATATAGACCAGAACATTATCAGCTCTTTTTACTGGAGATGCTAATCCAAGAAATGAAGTGGAACTAATCTGCGTCAGCATAAAAATCACCCCTAAAATCTGCAATTTTTTGTGTGTCTTGCTAATTCATGTTCTGTCAACAGGGCACATCTTTCTATTCATGGAGGCCAAAACAAGCGTACAGTAGTCTGGAAAGTGACATCCCATGAGCTCTGGATTCACTGTTTTGCTTGGCTGTACCCGTTCTCCAGAGAGCCGCAGTCAGGTGCAGGCCTGCTCCTCTGCAGGGAAGTGTTGCCGCCACTGAAGAAGGCCACCCTGACAACATCTCCTTCCCCGCAGAAACGCCTCCCGGCTCTGGGATTCGGTCCTGGGAGGGTTCCGTCAGATGGCGAGCAGCATCCCGCAGTCTCTCACGCCTAGGCTTCGGTAGAAGTTCAGCCCACATGAGACACCATCATTTGAAAAACATCTGTCACTCTGACAAATAATAAGTGCGCGGTGCCTACAGGGAAACGGGACGAGCGGGCTCCATATTTTATTCCGTTCTGTACGGCGCTGTGACTGACTGCTGTTTTTCTCTGAGCTGATGTGTGTTTTACATGCAGTGCAATGCAGGGCCTTCACCGACAATTGACATTTTAAGGACATTACCCTTCATGAGCCGACCTGGATAAAAGGCAGGAGGATTTGTCTTGGGACGGCCAAAATACATACATATATATATATATTTTACATAATGCACTTATTTCTGTGCGCTGTTTGATGTGTCTGCTGCAGTTCCAGGCTGCACAGCCTCTCTGCAAAATAACCCGATGACCAGGGATCAGGTAGGGATATGTGCCCCCAGGGGAGGCTTGAGAAGCCAAGACAGCACCGCTCTGCTCTCCTTTTTCTAATTCTACCGGATCCTCCCGGCTTAATTGAGGATTTGAACAAACAAATTAATCACTGCAGCCCATAAAAATGACAGGATTCATGCAGTAGCATTCTTCATTCTCTCTAATTTGTTGTGTTGTCGCCCCCTTCCAACCCCCTCTTCTTCTTGTGCCTTTTCTCAAACCCCTACAGTATTTTTTTTGTGCTGAATCTGCTGGTTTACCCCCACCACCACCACCACCTCCACCACACCACCCTTACAAAAATTACAAATACTTGTCAAGGTTAACGAGTTAATATTCTCATTCAATATTTATTTTATGGGCGAAAGAAAAGCGTCTCCCTTCAGCGCGTCCTCCTCCAATGCAAGGATGGGTTTGTTAATCAAAATGACAAGGACAGTGTCCTTTTGATAATCCCCTGAATCATCGGGAATAAAAAATGAACTTTATTAATCAGCGGGCTCTGATTAATTGTTATGAAGTGTTGCTCATCCATTTCCCCTGCATTTCCGTAATTTTCGCAGAAGCCTAACAATCTCCCAGATGATTTGGAGCCTTTTGAGCTGGCGTTGCATTCAGCGGCGCGGCAATAAATAGCCAGGCAGCACACTTCCCCTCCAGAACGAGGCCCTGTTACAAAGCACAGCGCCTGCCTGTGTCGCTTCTGTTTACTGAATTGCTCCTTCACATGACTTTTTAAAGTCTTTAAGTTTGTCCCCCCCCCCCAAAAAAAACATCAATACTGACACTAACAGCACTGTAAGCAGCCATAAGGCACCCCATGTTTCTACCATGCATCAGTACTGCAGCTCTGGCTGCTTAAATGCAGTTAACCCTTGTGCCATCCAAGGCACTTTAATGTTGGGAGTTGGGTCATCTAGACCCACTAGACAGTGCTCTGAACCTTTATTCTTCAATGATTTGTGATCTTCACTGGTGTCCATGGATTACATGAAATCTTTCCACCTTTGTCATGGTAGGAAGAGCACGTCAATGTGAGGATCGGGTCATCTGGACCCCATAGGATAGCACAAGGGTCAATGCTTCTGCACCAGGTTAACACTGAACGTTAGAACATAGCGTCCTCCATATCTGTTGTTGCGTTTGCAACTCATTTGCTAAAACTGAATGCAGTGCCTAAAGTGACGGGGCACCACCCAGTGTTTTTTTGTGTGCCCGTCCTAAGCGTGTTTACATGCAATGGATTGTGTCAGGAAAGGCATTCAGCATAAAACCAAATCCATATTAATCATGTATATCCGACTCAGATTGGTTAACAATGACCACCACCACTTTTGTTGACCCACCGCACAGGTGTCAAACTCCAGGCCTCAAGGGCCGGTGTCCCGCATGTTTTCTAACCAACCTGCCATTGAAGCTCCTTATTGGCTAAACACACCTGACCCAGGTAATCAGCAGCAGTCCGGGATTTTGAAAGCAATTCGGGCACCATGCTCACTACTTTTGTTTTGTTTTTGAGCGGGGACATCATCAATTTCACAAAGTGAAAATCTCAGTGATATGAGCGTTATACGACAATTATTTAAAAATCCACTGTGTTCTGAAGATGAAAACGTTGATGGTTTATTTAAAAAATACATTTAAATACATTTTCTTTGGAAAAATTGTTCAAACGCAATGCATTGTGGTCTTTATTCGCCAATCTAGTGAGCATCGATTTACACTGGTTTTTTGCAGAGACTTCTTCCCTTTCAGTTCACGGAAGTATTGACGGTTTAGAAATTGATCATGGAGGAGAATGTAATAATTCCGGTTTGTGCCCGGCTGGAATTCTATGACACCAAGTCTTTCATACAGTATATCGGAATAGAACTGTAAAAGCAAAAGATTGAAGCCCCGCTATGGAATTTCGCACTAAGCCTCTTCCAACTGTAGGTGGTAGGAATGCGCTGATAAACAGTAGCAAAAAAACAAGAACAGGCCGCTTCCTGCATGTCCGCGTGTTTAGTGGGTTTATGTGTGCGCGTCACATGACCAGTGTAAAACACTAAGAGAACAGCAAACAGAAGTACAAGGTCATGGAGCATAAAGTGAAGGTGGCAAAGACCAGACAAAGGTTGTATGTAGACTGGGATGGAAGGGGGATCTGTTAAGGTGAAGGCGAGAAACAGATGGGATGTTGTACTGTAGATTATGGTGAACAAGGGATGGAAATTTGTTGACAGGTCCTACAAGTTGTTGTGTTGAATGAGGCTGGCCCCAGAAGCAGGACAGAAACAGCAGGTGGATGCATTAATAGTCTTTATTGAATCCCAGTAGTGGTGGAGGGTCCTGGCTTGGATGAATGACAGAATGGAAGCGCTGCTGGTCTGGTTGAGGTAGTGACGACTGAAGAGTGGAGCCTTGCTTAGTGTCCCGATGGATGGCAACCGGTGACCAATGGTGGAGGTGAAGCTGGTAGCAATCCCTGAAGGGGTCAAACATAGAGCGGATAAGCGTGCAGGTAGAAAGTTGCACCGAGCAGAGACCTTGGCTCAAGGCTTGGCTTAGAGCTTAGCATGAGTCAGTACTCTACCGCAGCAAACCAACGGACTGACGTCGGCTGAGAGGTGAGGAGTCCTAGATGAACGCTGCAGGCGGATGCGCTGATAGATGGCAGGTGTGCAGATCCGGAGTGGGAGGAGGCCAGGATCCTAACACAAGTGTGATGGAAAGATGGAAGGAGAACTTTGAGGATCAACAGATATTATCCAAAGACTGCTAATCATTAGGATGCTAAATCAATCATAGCAACGATTTGCAAACTTGGAAAAGAAACTACTTATCAATATAAATAAAACACACCTGTGAGTGTAAACTTTGCCATTGTTGGTAACATTAAGGGCTACACAAACACTGGGAGGTTAATACAGGTGCAAAAAGAGCAGCAGAGCACACACAAGTCTCTCTGTAGAAAGTAGGACAATTAATAAAGAATATATTGATGATGTTTATGATTAATACATAGCAGTAAATGTCATTTTCCTAGTGACTGGAGTAAGGCTGGGATTCTGATGTAATTTACATGAGCATGTGAGACACGTGGTGCTCATTTTCTCTGAAGTGATGGTCATGAAAGAGAATAGACAAACCACTAGCAAGTTCCTTATCAAAGAGGGGAGGGGGGTCTATTCTTTTCTATTCTATTTGTCGTTTCAAGGAAGGTTAATGAAGAGAGGATATTTCATTCCACCGTCATTCCACAGAGGGCATCTTATACTGTATTTACCTTGAGGTTATTGCTTTTATATTCAGGTCAATATTTCAAAAGTCCAGTGCATGCATGCATTTAACATCATGAATTTCAGTCTTTTCAAGAGATTGAAGGGGGCTGGGCGGCACGTGTTCAATTAATTGTGGAGGTGTTTTATCCATCAGAATGAATAATTTAAAGGGAGTGTTAATAGGTATCCTGGACTTGGCCGAGGAGACAAAGTGTTGTTGAAAGACGTTTCATTACTTTCTGTCTGATGCTGCTCTCCATTTGGTTTCCTCTGCCTTTTTTGGGAAGCAATCAAAAATGAGTAGAAGTGATCTTTTTTTTTTTCCTTTTTGTAAGATGAGAGGAATTTTTAGATTCGAGCCATTCATGACCATCACATTTTTAAAACTATGATATTCGAAACATGTAATTAGATTTTTTTTATTATTTTATTTCAGGAGATGTAAAATAATTTTTGTTGTTCAAAATAATTTACACTACACCACTGTAGGAAAGACAGTAGGAAAATAATTCTTAAAAATGTGTTTTCACTGTACATAAACTTATTAAGGAACAAGACTGTTTGTTACAGTAAAATTAGATAAGAAAAAATCACAGAACATTGTTGCATATTAGCTATAAAAAATTATTTTGTCTATTATCTTATCATATATTATTTATATATATATATATATATATATATATATATATATATATATATATATATATATATATATATATATATATATATATATATATATATATATATATATATATATATATTCGTGTAGTGTAATATCCATTACAATTACCTGCTGTCCATCCTGTTAAAGTAGTTCGGACATTTGTAAACATTTGAAAATCTAACTGATGTGTCCAATGACAAGAATTTTGAACAAACAATTTTTCTGATTCCCCAGACTTTTACAAAAAAGAACGTCATTGATTCTGACAGACTGATCCAAATCCTGTCAAGTTAAAAGCAATTCTGGAACTTTTTCAACCACTGCGGACTTAAAATGTTGTAAATGAAAAAAATGCTCAGATTTATTGAATTATTTTGTGTGATTACCTGTTTTGTAACTAAACCATGGCTAATCATGTCAACTAAAAATTCATTTTTCAACACGGATATACAGAATATGTCAAATTAGGGGAAAAGAAGACATTCAGAGGCCCAGTATCTTAAGGGAATTTCTGAAAATGTTATGAAAAGATATTTTTGGCCACAAGACATCATCTGCAGAGGACCGAATGGTCTATTAATCTGGCAGTATTTACAGTGGGGCAAAATAGTATTTAGTTGGCCACCAGTTGCTCAAGTTATCGTACTTAAAAAGAGGAGACAGAGCCATAAATTTCATCAACCCTCAACTGAGAGAAGAAATGGAAAAAAAAATCACAAAATTTCATAGTCTAATTTTTAAAGAATTTATTTGTAAATTATTGTGGAAAATAAGTCTTTTGGTCAATAACAAAAGTTCAACTCAAACTTTGCTATATACTCTTTGTTGGCAATAACATCAGTCAAACATTTACTCCTGGTTTTCACACTATTCCTGGTATTTTGGCCCATTCCTCCATGTAGTTCTCCTCTAGAGCAGTGATGTTTTGGGGCTGTCGATGGACAATGCAGACTTTCAACTCATTCATTCATTTGTCTTCTAAACCCGTTTTGTCCCTTTCGGAGTCACAGGGCTGCTGGAGCCTATCCCAGCCACTTGCGGGCGAAGGCAGGGGACACCCTGGACAGGTTGCCAGTCTGTTGCTGGGCCACAATCACACACACTTATTGTGGCAAGTGTGGAAGACATGAAAACAACAACCCAACCCAAAGGCGCTTTGACAACAGGCGCGCAGATCATTTTTCAAAATGAGGCCAAGATGCAGTACCAGTTAAAAGTGATTTTATTAAGCTAAAATATATGAAAACAACAAGGGACACAATTACACTGGGGGACGGAAGATTGGGGAGGAGACCCTTCAAAGGCCGAGGCTTACCAGTGGAGCACTGGGCCAGAGGAGCGTGTCCCAGGAGGCAGACCCAATGAACAAATATTAAAAACCAAAACAGGCAGAGGCACAGACAAACTAAACTAATCACCTGAGTAGTGAGGAGAAATCATCCACACCTTAAGCTTGCTTGGGCATAGAGGGGAGCTCCAGATGCCAGAGCTCTTGCTTTTTCCAGCTGGAAACACAATTTGTTTAGAAATCCACAGCAGGTTCACAGGGAGACGGCATCACCACACTTACCAGGAAGCCCAAAGGGTTAGCCACCAGGAAATGGGCGGGGTATGAGCACCGAACACCAAGTGCTCAAGTGTTGGGCCAAACCATTTTTATACTGCTCCCAGGTCAGGGGGATTGCCTGCAGCAGTGCAGCATCATCCTGCTACACTATGGACAATTTAGAGAAACCAAATAACCTATGAAGCATGTTTTTGAATGGTCGGAGGAAACCGGAGTCCCTGGAGAAAACCCACGCGTGCACTGGGACAACATGCAAACTCAGTTATGTTTCAGGTCCCACAACCGGGACTTGAACCAAGGGCCTTCTTGCTGTGAGGCAAGAGCGCCAACCGCTGTGCCCCACTTTCAACTCCCTTTTTTCCTGTGGGCTCAGGATCTGGAGACTGGCTTGGCCACTCCAGGACCTTGAAATGCTTCTTATGAAGCCATTCCTTCGTTACCCGGAAAATGTGTTCGGGATCAATGTCATGCTGAAAGACCCAGCCACATTACATCTTCAGTGCCCTTGCTGATGGAAGGAGGTTTTCACAAAAATCTGATCATACATGGCCTCATTCATTCTTTCCTTTACACGGATCAGTCGTCCTGGTCCCTTTGCTGAACGTAGTTTGCTGCTTACCTATTGCAGATTCAGTCTTCCCAGCCTGGCGTAGATCCACAATTTGGTTTCTGGTGTCCTCAGACAGCTCTTTGGTCTTGAACATAGTAGAGTTTGGGGTGTGACTGTTTGAGGTTGTGGACAAGTGTCTTTTATATTGATAACCAGTTCAAAAAAAGGGAAGGACAGAAGAAGTTAGGTCTGTTAGAGCCAGAAATCTTGCTTGTTTGTAGGTGATCAAATACTTATTTTCCACTATGATTAACAAATAAATTCTTTAAATATCAGGCAATGTGATTTCCTGGATTTTTTCCTCATTTTGTCTCTCAGAGTTGAGGTAAAGCGATGATGAAAATTACAGGCCTCTCTCATATTTTTAAGTGGGAAAACTTGCACAACAGGTGGCTGACTGAATACTTCTTTGCCCCACAGTAACTATTAGCTTAAACCATGATAACCGTTATGAAAACCAGTCTAGAACTTTTACAGACAATGTGATAAAACAAATTTGATGTACAGAAATTAAAAACAAAGTAGTACCTAGAGTCTTTTGTTGACATCCAATTGGCGAACCTTAAAGTGAATATTCAAAAATTAAGTGTAAATTGGAAAAACAAACATAAATGTTGAGGAAAATAGTAAAAACAAATGTTACTTTTTATAAACATTGCCTTTATATTGTAGCTGAAAGGATGTTGACAAGATGAGAAAATTTCACTATCTAGCATTTTATTATTTAAAAAAAAAAAGAAATTCAAATGAAACTGTGAATGATCATTAGTCTTCACTTTATTGTTATTTATCAATTATGTTTTAAAACCCATTTTTTAGCAGTACCCCAAACCATCGTGTAGTCCTCCCCTCAGCAAAAAGTAGTCTATCTAAGTGTACTACAAGTATACTTCATCTGTACTAAAAGTAAGTCGGCATAAGTGACATATACTTTTTATATACTATTTTAAACTTAAAATGTTCCAATTTAGTCTGAAGAAGTATCAAGTTACTTTTTACATTACATATACATGGTCTACAGTACCGTATATCTTCCAATGGTCGCCCAAGCGTTTATTCCAAAGATATGTCAGCCGGCACAGCATTTATCAGAAACTGCCGTCTATTGGAGACCGGCGTTTATTCCATCACAGAGAGAATGGTGATGGCTAATTTGTTCATTTTGTGGAAACATTCAGTCACAAAATGCAGACAACACCAGATGAACATTTCAGGACTTATTGAAACGATGAGAACAATGTATTATGTATTAACGTTTCTTTTCTCTTTGAAGCGTCATCAATCTCTGTACAAAAAATCCTCCTCACTTTCATTCCGACCATTTTCCTAAGATACGTGCAACTTTCCGTCGTCCCTCAGTAATCCATATTATAACCATTTCTTCAAATTCGTCGCTCGCTTGCTTTGCACCTCCACCAGTAAATAGTTTGCTCTTATTTCTGCAGCTTTCTTCTCAATATCATCCATCTGCCTGCGCCATTCTCTGAAATGTTTAGGAGCCACCCCAAAACATCGTGCAGATGTTCTTTCTCCTGTGCCACCTCGCAAAGTTGAAATCCAATGAGCGTTTGTATTGTTTTCCAATACAAATACCACAGACACCTGGAGTCTGCACGACTGTGAGCAAGGGGGGATTTTATAGGAGCCTGGCCACTTCTAGGGACTGGTCTCTAAAATAACAAGCACCTCTTAGACCCGATGTTTATTAGAGACCAACCACCTTTGGAAGACATGCGGTATACTTATACACAGTAAAACAATACTTTCTGCTCGGGATCAAGGTGATCGCCTTTAATGTTTACAGAAGTGAAAAAATACTACCAACAAGTACCTACGCCTTTAAGGAGTAGGTACTTCAGAATAAACCAAGCTTCACAAGCTCAAAGTTTTGCAGATGGTGGCACATTTATCACACTGACTGGATAACATTATCTCGGCCCGCATTACCATCCACTCTTCTGACACAGTTCCCGGTGTAGGAAACATTAATTCGATGCTGCTGGAGACTCCCGTCTCAGCGTTGACTGATCCCTCCTGAGCGTGTGTCTGCTCTGGTGGGAAACAACCTGAACTTCACAGACTCCCACATGCACGCAGGGATGACACTGGAGAGAAATCGTCTCTGTCAGATGCAATAAAGGAACGTCCACATGTACGAACCCCCCCCCCCCCCCCCCCCCCCCCCTCCACCCCTCCAATCCTGGGCTCTTTGTGCACATCTAACCCACAACATGAATTACCTATGATGATTCTCCTTATTTTAAGAGCCATCCAAGACCCTCCACAAAACTACCACATCTGAAAAGGTCATTTAAATGAGACCAAAAGGAATTTTCCAACACTGTGCGTTTCCCCTTTGTAAAATGTTAATTTTTTACAAAAGGATTCACAAATACACCAGTCCTTTTGTACGGCTTCCTCTGATGGAGATCTGTGGCACTGTGAACAAAAAGGCACTCCTTCAATGACAAGTGCCAAGTGCATCAGGCAGGCCTTCTTTTCAAGTAATTCCAAACCCGGCTATTCAGGGTTTGCCCTGTGGCGAGACTGAGCACTTCGTTCTCCAGAAATAGCCATAGCTCATCTTTCACAAGGACTCAGGTCGTCTTATCACAGGCGGAGAGGTTCATTTGAATTTCTGTCTCTTCAATATGCCTGGCAATCATGAGTCCCCCTTTAATATTGAAGTTTGGGGAGTGCTTGTGTTGTTCTCCCTCCAGGCTCTGCAGCAGGCACAAAGAACTTGTAACTTGCCATCAAATATCTCATCACATGACTTTTATCTGGCAGAAGTGGCAGACAGTCCCACCTCAGCAGATCTCAATCTTGAGCAAAGTGTGTTTACTTTCCATGTGTCCTGATGGCACTTAACCTAATTTGATTTTTTTAACCATAAAAAAAAACCTTTAAAAAAAAAATATTTTATGCTAAAGACAGAATAGTTCCAAAAAGACATAGGCATGTGCTGCTTTGTTGAATTTGTATTTATTTTTTTGCACTGCAGCTCATCTTTTGTTATGCAGAAGGGGGGGGAAAAATGGAAAAAAAATGACTTCTTACATCTAATTAACACCCAAATACACCTTGACAACTTTGCCTGACACTCATTCAGCTAAAATCTTTTTTAGAATCTCGAAGAAGAAGAAAAAAAGGAAAAGCAGACTTGGAGTAAAAAGAAAAGCGTTTTTCTTGATAAATTTCAGATAAAAGATGTGGCAGTCACTTCCTTGCATGACATATTTGTTCTTTAACAACAAATCAATGGCTCTGAAAGCTTGGCACCTGAATACAGAACAATGGGGAGATGAAGCGAAGATTGTCTTCATTAGGCACATTAATATTCATAGAAAGTAGAAAATCTGACACCATGGAGGACTTGGTAACCTTTTCTCATATTAGATTTTTTTTTCAACTTCTTAACACAATTAAAGTCCAGCAATGACTTAATTAATGCGGCTTTCTGTCAGGCGCTTTAAAGAACTGTCAATTTGGCCCTGGTCTGCCTGTCAGCAGGAAAGAAAGACAGTCATCCCACTCGAACAGGAGACAGTCGGAATCACAGCGCTGCATAAAGTCACATTCTTAGACACCTTGCCAAATTGATTCTTTTAAGGGTTTTCAAGCAGATTACCGTTTTTTTCTCTCCCGTCTCGTCTTCAGCACAATTGTCAAACGTGAAAGAAAATCTGAACCTAGTTTAAAGCACTTCTTACTGTCATTTCCACTGCTGTTGTTGATTTTTTTTTTACTGTAAATTGGTGGCTAAAATACTGACAAACTATAGATTGGATGGTGCACATGGTGTTAGAACATCAACCATTTACACAATTAATGATTTCCATGAGAACAGAAATTGTTCATCTCCTTACAGGAGATTTTACAAATTAAGACCAGATGAGATGTGGCCTCATGTTCTCCTATTGTGAGGAATTTGTCAACATCAAAACAGCACCGGAATAGTAAGGGAAAAGACATAAAAGGTTTAAGAAAATATTTACTGTAACAGAAAAGTGTAGATGTATAAATGTGCCCTTAATTATCTTTTTTACTTAAATGTGTAAATAAATGGCAAAACTGTAAATACATTTTAAAAAATTTGGAAACTACAAAAATACACAACAATGTTTTTACTCCCATTTGTCATGAGATCTACTCAAAGATCAGAAACATTTTCTAGAAATGCACACTAACCATTTCACTCTAGGCTTCGTCACACAGCCAGTGCGAATATTTGGCGCATGTTGCACAGATGGAAATTGGTCATATAAGGGATAATGGCCAATGAACGCACGCCGTGGAAGCCTGCTTCCGCGAATACACCTGCCCATACCATAACCCTGGCACCACCATGCTCACTTAATCAACTGTATGAGACAAATGGTGGTCACACCAGGTACTGACTGGTTTTCTGAGTCCCCAGACCCCCCCTAATTAAATAAACAGCATAGTTCAGAGTGGCTTTTTATTGTGGCCGGTCTAAGGCACACCTGTGCAATAATCATGCTGTCTAATCAGCATCTTGATATCGCACATCTGTGTGGTGGGATAGATTATCTCAACAAATGCTCACTATCACAGATTTAAACAGATTTGTGAACAATATTTAAGAGAAGTTGTTGTTTGGTGTTTGTAGAAAATGGTTCAGATCTTCAAGTTCATCTCATGACCAATGGGAGCAAAAACCAAAGAGTTGTGTTTCTATTTTTGCTCAGTGCACACATTTACAGCAAAAGCCTTAGTCACATGCACCCGTGACGGGGTTTGACGGGTGCTGTGGGTTTTTGGGTTGTCTGGGCCCACGGAGGGTCGTAGAGAAGAGTGGTTGCATCTCATGGGGTCCAGATGACCCAACTCCCAACGTTGACTTGTTACACAAGACAGTGCGCTGAACCTTTTTTCTTCAACGATTTGTGATCTTCACTGGTGTTCATGAAATCTTTTCACCTTTATCCACCTTTGTCATGGTAGGGATAACACGTCAATGTAAGGGTGGGGTCATATAGACCCCACAAGATGGTGCAAGGTGTGTCTTGCAGTTCCCTTGAGGCTCATGCTGCCACCCCTACAGGCGTCATGAAAATGGAAAGTAGCATTTTCGTACGTGTTGTAAATGTATCGTTAGGTATCCGTAAAGATAATGTAAGCGACACGCACTTATGATGTACTGGTGATGCTGTTGTACAGTGCCCTTACGCCACACTTATTCATGAGGAGCAAGTAGTGGCCTCTTACTGATTGCGCACAAAATGCTGCACACACGGGGTATGCAGATGATACGCAAGTGCCCGTAGGATGTTTGTAGGATGCCCGTACAGACTACACTCTGATTGTCTAAGTTCCTTTATTCTAACACTCATCACTGGAACAGCACTAATGGACTGTGTTAAGTGTTTGCTATGACTTGTTGTCTGCATGCCCACAAAAAAATAGCATAAACGTTTTTGCTCTTTGGGCTTACTGACCGGTCCACAACTTTAATTGTTTGTGCGGGCCAACTGCGTCCCCCATACAGGTTTGCCCATTGTTGGTTTGTTGGAATGCAGATTTATGTCCAGACAGAGCTGCAGTCTGGTAGCTCCAAAAAGGGACTCCTTTTTATCAATTTGTTATCAAAATTGCTCTACCGAACATGTGAAGACAACAAGGAAGCCAGGATTCAAAAATGTTAAATGGAGAGTTTTCGGCAACACTGCCCCAGTTTAATCAGTAACTTACTTACATACACAAGAGAGACAGAAAATCACTGAGACAAATTCGGGATTTCACGAATTTCGTGGTCTTGCAAATTTAGCCGGATGGATGGCCCTTAGAGCTGTTGGCGTAGCAAAGCCCACCCGGTGTGACTTTCAACTGAACAACGCTGCTCTGCACACGCTACGTCCTGAAACCACAGACGGTGTGTTCCAGCTTTTGCACTTTGCGTGTTTAGGTTGGCTGCATTGCTGCTCTCAGTCACTGTCACAGCCGCTTTCGGTGAGTAATCCCAGGTGTTTCTGCTCTGAAGATTTTATTCTGTAAATATTCAAGTCCATGTTTTCAGTTTCTCTGTAACTCTGTTGATGTGCACTTCACGATCGAAATAAAGCACTACCTCTGCATAGCATGGAACAACAAGACCATTAGTATTGACATGTTTTCAATCTTATTTTGAGAAGTTTGTTACGTTGAAAGACCACAGCTGCAGTCTCTCTGTGGAAATCAAGCAATGATAGTCAAGCCATTGAGTTATACCAGTGTCTTCAGACTGACCCACAGTCTCCTGCCCAGAGAACACACTTCTGTTTATAGTTCAGGAAAACCATTAAAGTCGCATTGCAAGCAATGTCAAGAACTTTTTCTGGCCCATAATTCACACCCAGATCGCCCAGAAGTTTAGCTTTGCAAAAAAAAACTATACATTTTGTTCAGCAAACTTTGACAGCTGATAGAAAAATATTTTAAAAAATCACTTGAAAACAACAACAAAAAACCCTTCTGTGTCTCCTTCAAAGGTTATTGGAAATGATTAAAAATGACAAATTCTACACGTTTTATCCAAATGACCTCATTCCAGCTAAACTGATCAGCATGAACTTTTCCAGTATATTAGATTATTTGGGATGAGGAAGGGATATTTGTGGTCATGTAAACATGGTCAGTGTTTCCTCATGCTTTAGTTTAGTCACATTTAGGCTTGGAGCAGCAGTATGTATTTGTTTGTTGGGTGAAAAATAAGGTTTCTGACTGATGGAAGGATCTGTGCAACATCAGCAGTTGTGAGACCTTTGGGTGGCTGGACTGATCCAACTATTGCTAGTATCGAGGACGCCATAATTGCGAGTGAGTGGGTGTGAAATTCTTGCACGAGTTGATGGTAAACATCAGCAAAGCACAACACGCAACTGCTTTTTTAGATAAGCTTATAAGTGGATATAGTTACAGTTTTTTTTATTCGGACCATAAGGTGCACCAGAATAAAAGACACATTACGTGAAAACACTACACTACCCAGAATGCCTGGAGAGGCCAAACAAGCAAGTGATTGGTCAAAGGGTTAGATGGGAAGTTTTTCTACCAAACTGTGTTTTTATTCATGTCTGCCTCTTAATCTGCAGTAATCAGCCTTTGCAAGGAGTGTCACACAAAAAATAAATCAAACTTTATTGACAAATATCTCTAAATATTTTTCAATTGTAACACATAAAATACAAAAAAAATTACTTTTTCAGTGCATTTTGTTGTAGTGGAGTGTGTATCATTCCACAAGGCTCCTCCAACAAATGCTCACTATCACAGATTTAAACAGATTTGTGAACAATATTTAAGAGAAGTTGTTGTTTGGTGTTTGTAGAAAATGGTTCAGATCTTCAAGTTCATCTCATGACCAATGGGAGCAAAAACCAAAGAGTTGTGTTTCTATTTTTGCTCAGTGCACACATTTACAGCAAAAGCCTTAGTCACATGCACCCGTGACGGTGTTTGACGGGTGCTGTGGGTTTTTGGGTTGTCTGGGCCCACGGAGGGTCGTAGAGAAGAGTGGTTGCATCTCATGGGGTCCATGACTACGGTACCCATAATGATCCAACATTCCACCTAGCAGTACAGCTTTGTTGTTTACCAAAGTGATACTAAAACGTTTTGACTGATTGTACAGCGCCATGTACCACAGAACATTGGGTCCAGATCTGAAAGTAGAACTAAAAATCATACATAAGAAACACTGTTGATTTCTTTTTAAATAAAGGATTTTAGGAGTGTTTTACGTCCAAAAATGTCTGTTTATCTGCTGGACCGTAGCAGGCCTTGTTAAACTCTACAGAATCATTTATTCAGTGCTGTTGGAACGTAGCAGGGCAGCGTACACCAGTGGTACATATGTGTGCAGTGGGCTCGGAATCCTTTAGTGTTGAACTATTAATATTACACCAATCAGCAAGCAAGCAGTCAGAAAATAAGCTTTGTCTAAATGCACTGTAGGCCAAAACACTGAGATGCATTAGGGGCATGGCTGAGTTGCCAGTATACCTGAACAGTGGACTATGAGTCAGAGAAGTGTGGCTTTTGTCAAAAATAATTGGATTAATTTCAATGATGTCAGGCTGCAGTTACACATTCACATCAAGTAGAGTTGGGTGGACACTTGGCAAGAGTACCATCCACCTAATTTCTCATTGAGTTGTTACATGTCTAACCACAAAGAGCCCTCACTGCAGACCATACTGAGAGCATTGGTTAACCAACCTAGCCTGGGAACCTTTCTTTATACTCATAGAAAACTGGAAGAGGTGGCCAAGAAGAACAAGGTCTTCATACTCCTATGCTACATTCACAGCAGGCATGTGTTGCGCATTCTTGAACGCACATTTAGTATCTGGTGTTCACATTGGACTGTTGCTGTTCAATACTAGTGCATCTGCCTGCAGTTGAAAGAGGCTTGGTGCAAATCTTGTAAATCTTGCTCCAGGGTTCTATTTCGTTGTATGAAAGACTTGGTGTCATATAATTGTGATCGGACACAAACCGCAATTTCTCCCTCATGATCAAGAGTTAGCATTTCTCCCCCATGATCAACAGTTAGCACTTCCAAGAATCGAGTCCCTGATTGGTCATTGGTGCATGACCAAAATGGACTTGCATTTTCTACGTAGAGCCCAAAATGGCTCTACGTGAAAACTGCGCTGTGAGTTCTGAACGCGGAACCTTAAAAGGTGCATACTGCATACTATGCACGTTTACACTTGAAGTGGTCGCTTGAACTCGCAATGCCGAGCCTGGTGTGAATGTAGCATTACAAACACTCCTCCCCCCATATCCTGAGCCTTTTAAAGACAATATAACAGAGATGTTAAGGTTTGCCCTGCAACAGACTGCACCCTGCCTTTGTCCAACAGTAGCTGGGATAGGCAGCAGCAACCCCATGACCCCTACAGGGAATAACCCTTCAACACAGTGTCACAGTGTCACCGGTGTTAACACCCTCTTTAAACTACCGTAACACCCAATTAACATAATTCCAATAGAACCTGACGTGGAGAAAAGCAACTTTTGCTTATCAGTTTTGCGCATACTAACACAAATTGCACCACTTATCACTTTAAAGGTTCAACAGTCTTTGATGATAAACTTTTATAATAATAGTTGGAACAAAAAATTTAGTGTTGCATGACGGCACGAAAGCTGCTTTTGGTTCCATGACAGAATCCGCTGATTTATATTTATTGCGTAAACGGTTGAAAGTTACGGTGGTCAAAAGAACGTCAACACTAGAGCTGAAGGTCTGCAGTTAAAAGGTTAAGGAGGTTTGGAAGATGGATGGATGTAAATGTTTAGTTCTGTGGTTTTGAGGTCTTCTTAGTCTTTTCCTTTGACTATTTGTGTTTCCTACCTCTGGGTTTTTATGCCCCCACACAAACCGCAGTCCCACGCAAATAATAATACAAACTAACACATACTATGATTTAAAAGCATTTAAAGAAATGAGTGGGTTAGCATTTGTTAATCATTGTGTCTGTATAGCAGAACAGTTAAATAAAGCTGTTCTCTGAGGGACAAAGTGGGTGCCTTTTCCTCTGCAACACAAGCGGTTCGCCGGTGGAAGCCACAGGCTGTCCAAACAGGATGACACCATAAACATGTCTTGCTAATGACTGATTCACTGCCTGTTTTTTGATCAAAAATAGCTTCTTCTCCTCCCTCCCTTTGAAAATGGCAGCATTCAAAATTGAGGTAATGGCCCTTACACTTTGGAGGGTGACGCAGCTGTGGGATTTATTATCGCGTTCGCTGACATCAGTCTCACTCTAACAAGAAGGAGCTGGAGGTTTTTGTGCAAAGAAGAAGTGTAAGACGGTGTCGGCGTTGTGGTTCTCAGACGTGCACCCCCCCACACACACACACGCACACACCACACACACACCTTTACCATCCGGCTGGTTTATGGTGTAAAAGCTGCAGCCGGGAGACAAATGAAGCCAGAACCAGATTATAACGTTCACTTTTTCATCTATCTACAAGGTGTGACCGGAGGAGTGTATATATATACGCTGGCGTTCTTTGTATTAATGAAGCAGTAGCTGTGATCATTCTGCAGGAGGTGTAACTGTCTTGGCAGGTGCGCTGCCACTGGGAAACAGATTAAAATAGTCAGGGTTCCTTTCGAGGCTTGTTCAGAAAACAATGGAAGCTTCACAAGGTAATCATGCCATTATATGAGACGGAGGAACTAATTGGAATTATACTAGAACAGGCAGGGAGCTCATTAAAACCTCGAGCACTACCTCATGATAAACAGTCGCTTTAAGGGCTGGCACTAATATGATGAGGCAAAGTCTTTATTTCTCGCTTTCCAATGAACACAACTGATGTTTAAGCTCCCTTATACTCACTCAGCAGGTACCGAGTGGAATGTAAGACTGTTTAATTGCCAATGGAAATTAGCGGCACGGCTGTGCAGTCAGCTTCGTCGTCACGCAGACACACCATTTTTAAACCTTCGCCTTTTTCTCTTTCGGTGTGTATTTTTGGTGAACTTTGCTTGTTACAGCCCAAACACAGATTCACCGACAGATAAGCATAACAACACAGAGAGCTAGTTATAAACGCCGACAGCCTGCGATTAAAATCAGACTCATTTTTGCTTGATGAGAGATTGGCTTTACCCAAAATAACTTTATATCCCTGTGCTTTCCAGCCTCACTTCATTAGCTCCATCTTGCTCCGGCAGGATCCTTTCTGCCATTTTGACTGTATTCAAATCTCTTTAATGCCATCTCATGTTTAAAGACTGGCCATAAATCCCATATCAGTTCTTAATGACCACTGCTGGCCAGCCGGTAATATGTCATTGTTCACAGGCGATCACCCAGCGGGGAATAGACCATGCCAGTCTTTGTAATTGCACACCCAGAAAGATTTATACTGCCATTATGTGCACCCATAAGAAATAATTCAAACATATCATTGAAAAAAAACACAGCCGGCACTGTGCTGATCCTCAGATTTCCACTCAGCATCTAGTAACTACACTGCTTCTGTGTTCACCATGCTCCTATGCTGTTCAAAAAGGGAACATTTCTGTTCCATGTTTCTCATTCACGTCTAAATTGGCCGATTAAAGAGATTGAAGACTAAATACGCACCTTTGTGAGTGTGTGTGTGTGTGTGTGTGTAAAAAGAAGATAGCAGAATTTTGATCTCCTTAAGGAACATTTAAATTTTTAAAATTGCTCAACATATTTTACTACACTCTGTATGTAAAGTATTGCTTAGAGGTGTAACAAATACTCGATGAATTAATCCATATTCCAATCATCCAACCAGATCGAGTTGTCTGAGGCAAGTTGTTAATCGATTTAACTTATACCAATATAACCAATATATACCAATATTTCAGAATAAAATAAGTCGATTATGTTAATATTATGAAAATACCACTTGGGTTAAGACACGGTAGGTTTATTGGGTAGGTTTATTTTACTACAACGTAAAAACGCCACTTATTATCTTACAAGAAATACAAGGGATCTGGAAACCTTCACCTGCACTGTTCAGTACTCAGACATTTGTCTCTGAGTCACACTGGTTGATTGTTTGGATGGATCGATTTCTGGTCAGTGAATCTGATCGTTCAAAATGAACCAATATCGACTATCAGCGAGTACAGATTATGACATGTATAAAACCGTTGTTTATATATGCGTGAGTGCGTGTGTATATATATATATATATATATATATATATATATATATATATATATATATATATAAAGCATGGAAAGTGAAGGTGACACTGGTGCCTGTGGTAATTGGAGCACTCGGGGCAGTAACCCCCAAGCTGGAGGAGTGGCTACAACAGATCCCTGGAAAGACCTCAGACCTCTCAGTCCAGAAAAGCGCAGTGCTAGGAACAGCTAAGATACTGCGCAGGACCCTCAAGCTCCCAGGCCTCTGGTAGAGGACCCGAGCTTGGAGGAGAAACCACCCGCGGAGGGTGAGAGGGGCGTTTTTTATATATATATATATATATATTGGTAGAAGCAAGCTCGTGATAGGACGTCGTTTTGTCTACATCACACGCACATAAGGCAAAGTTGGTAGAGACACAACAGGAAGAGACACTAAAAAAGTTTACCAGAAATGATCATTTACTTCTCAGTTCATATGAACAGCATAATCTTGTTCCTATCTGTGGTTTTTTTAACCAATGCAGCTTTTACTCAAAAACTTTGAAACACATTGCTTTAGTTTTGGCTTTCACTGAACTTACTTTTTGATTTGATCAAGCAAATGTTTTGCCAGTGTGTGTTCAGTTCAGTTCATTTCTATTAGCAGTGACAGGTGAGGTCATTCTGTTAGGTACAGAGCGGCACTGTGGTGTAGTGGTTGGTGCTTTCACCTCACACCAAGAAGGCCCTGGTTTGAATTTGAGTCCTTTCTGTGTGGAGTTTGCATGCTCTCTTCGTGTGGATTTTCTCCGGGAACTACCAAAGTCTAAATACATGTTTCAAAGGTTGATTGATGTCTACACACTTTGTCTACATTTGAATGTGTGTTATCGTGTGTCCCTGCAACAGACTGATGACCTGTTTACTGTATACCCCACCTAGCTGGGATAGGCTTGAGTTGACCCCATTGAAAGGCCTCCGGTTAAAGATCATTGATGCTTCTTGTTTTTGTTTTCTGTGTGAAATCAGATCTGTTTTAAAAGTTGTGGGTCCCTCTGCCTTTTTTGTTTTGCCCTTAGAAAAAGCTACCATAATTCATAAGATGCACAAAATTTCATTGAAAAATAAGCACTTTCTACCCAATAAGTATCTATAAAATACTGACTCCTAAAATAACTCTTGGTAAACAGGAAGTAAAATTAATGAAAAACATGGCAAGGTTAGTTTTTTCCAGACACTTTACTTTTTGTTATTTTTATTGCTTTTTCATGGAAAGTAACTGATAAAAAAGTCGATATTTGGCACATGACTGAACCGGCAGCTGAACAGTTCTCACTTCAGTCAGCTGGCACAGCGTGTCCACAAACAAGCCCGTCTCTTGGATCTTCTGATTGTTCTGAGATGTGATGATGGAAGGCGCCGTTTGCTGAGCTGGCATAAGTGCACCTGCGGAGCTTTTGTGTCGGCCCGTCTGTCCCGCCGACTCGTGAGAGGGCAGGGCAGGTGTTCTCGAGCTGACGCAGGTTTGATCACCTTGGTGAATGTGGACCTCAGTGGCTTCTCGGTGTCCGCAGGGAGGGTAGCGGCATTGACTTGCTTCTAATGAATTGCCTGGTTGAACAGAATTGCATCATGCTTGTTGTCTTTAAAAGGGTTTGACAGGTGCTCAAATGTGCCGGCTGATGTTGTAATTTATGCTGCGGCGACAGAATGAGGACGGAAACGGCGGCTGCAGATTGAGAGACGAAAACTGTCTTTTTTATTCATGAACAGCAGAGGTGAAGCCTTAAGATGCTTGCTTTTATTTTTCCAAACAGTGGCTCTAACAATGGACCTCACTGGCTGTCTTTGTCCTTGGTTAGCGAGCCGGAGAAGTGAAGGGGAAGTTGAAATGCCCCGCTGGAGTCAGCCATCAAAAGCAGGCCGGTCATTCGGAGTCCTGTTTCGGAGTCCGCAGAGACCGCTCTTAGGGACTCTTTGTTCCCCTTTCAAGCAGACTGCTGCTGTCTCCACGCTCAGGGGGCTCACTCACCAGTGACAGCCCCCGTCAGATCATACCTCCACAATCAAATACAGTTTTATTAGATCTGTCTTGCAGCGCGGCACTCCTCAGCAAAAACATGTTTTGTTCTCTTTAACCTATTCCACCGGGGACACAAACCAACAGTGACACTGTCATTTGTGAGCAATGCGGTATGACTCCCTTGTGGTACAAATGTCAGATTATACCGCACAGTACTAGTTATCCTCCCTAAATATAACCTCGCCGGTATCATAGACTGTCGCAAGAAATTCATGGCTTCACACACATGGCCTTTAGAGAAACCCCAGACACTGTCACAAGCCTGAAAAAGTCGCCCGGATGAGACTAATTGTAAATTCATATCTGTCTGAAAACTCTCTTTGTAATTCGGAGAGGAGAGGCACCTGCCCCCAGCTTGATCCCTGCTCGTAATATGTGATGTGCACTTTTCAGTCCCTGTAGATATCAAATTGATTTGCACATGGAATTGCCGTCTTTTATTACGCTGGCATTTAAGTAGCGTAGAAGATTAAAGGAGGCATGTGTGTTTTGAGAAGAGATGCTTGGATGCTGGTCAGTTTCACTCCTCTCAGAGGTTACGGGAGATATTTTTAAAACCCTCAAAAGCATATTCAACTGAACTGCTGCTGAACTGGGTTGCTCCGGCAAACCTCTTTGGAAAAATGGGTTGCACATCTCCAAATGCACGGTTTCTTTGGGAGTGAAGGTTCCTGATCATCAGGACATCCCATATTTGATCTGAGAGGTCTCCATCTGAACCCAAACTGCTCCGTCCAAAGTTCTGATGAAAACCGATCATAGAAATAAAGGTTGTAACGAGTATCCGAAAACTCGCATATTCCTGAGCTGTCAGCGAAAAATCAAGTATGAATATTAGTGATGTCCGAGATCACAGATTCACAATCTTTATAAATATAGTACAGTATAGTAAAAATACACTTGACACCATGTACTTATTGCTCTAAAAAGTGCAAACCAAATGCGCTAGAAATTTCAGAAATGTCGAAAAAACACCATTTTGCAGTTACACTGTTTCCATTAAATTAAAAATATGCGAATAAACACAAACCAACTCGTGCAAAAACATGGAGACGAATGTGAACAATATTCTTTGATTTACAGCAGATACATTTTAATTTCTGCACTCGTCATCACCTATCAAAGGAGATGTCGCCGCCTTTTCCAGGCCATGGAGTGGCAAGATTCTTACACGTGGGATGAAGCCATTTCAGGAA